>NC_037332.1:8484848-8787878 GCF_002263795.3 Bos taurus
TCTCCACTTCCTTGCTGACACTTGTTATTTCTAGTCTTTTTGATAATAGCCATTCTTAAAGTGTGAAAGGATACCTCATTGTGCTTTTGCTCTACATTTCCCTGATTATTAGTGTTGCTAAGCATGTTGGAGTGTGCCTGTTGGTGATCTGTACGTCTTCCTCGGAAAAATGTCTATTCATATTTTTCCATGTCTTAATCACAGTATTTGTATATTTTGCTGTTGAGTTGGATGAGTTCTTCATATATTTTGAATATTAACCCTTTACACATACATGATTTGCAAATATTTTCTTCTGTTTGGTAGATTGTGTTTTCACTTTGGTGGTGGTTTCCTCTGCTGTGCAGAAGCTTTTTAGTTTAATGTAATTCCACTTGTTTGTTTTCGCTCCTTTGCTTTTGGCATCAAACCCAAAACGTCATTGCTAAAACCAGTTTCAAGAAGCTTGAAAATTGTTTATAAAAATTTCTAGGCTTCATATGTTGTACTTAAGTGTAAAATGCCTCAAGCCCTATACATATATTTTCCAAGCAAACTGCAAATGATATTGTCAGTTATTAATTATTGAAATATTTTTAAAGAACAGTTTGTACATTAAAATCTTCAAAGTAGGAACAATTTGAAAAAGAGTAAACCACTCATTTTTATATCTCTGACCTTTTAATATATATCACCTACTGTAGATTAGCTTTGCTTGGCTATAATTTCAGTTTCAGCAAAATAAAGATAAATGAATGTAGAAATCCTATTCTTTTTAAGGGAAATGACCTTGGAAAAGGAAAAATTGATTATCTGACCTATTTAAATGATTTAAAAATTATAGCATTTCTCAGTGCTATAAAAAGTTGTAAATAACATAAAACCTACTTAAATTTCTAATTTAGAAAAAAAATAGTTCTGATTATATGAAATGTTGCATCCAGGAAATTTTATTTTTCCAGGGAGGTTTCTCATAATTTGTAAACACTGATGAGTTTTTCCTTTGCTGAAGTAAGATAAAAATATTCATAATTTAGGAGTACTCCTCTTTGTAATCTGTTTCAAGGAATCTGAAAAACTCAAAGCAGTGTTTTTAGTATACTCTCAATCAAGCCACTGAGTAAAAGATATGAATTAAATAAAGAAATTTGTATATTTAGAAACTAGAACTCTAGAAAGTGTTTCTTTTCATGGAAATAGGGGATGAATTCAGTTACATTAAATAATATTAAGGTGTTTAAACTGTAGGGGAAAAAAAAGATTAACATTACTCCTATTAAGTGCTGATAACTAATTTTATTCTAGGCATTTGTATATATATCCCAAAGAATAGAAGGAGACCTAATGTAAAAATAATTTCCTTATGATGAGTGGAAATTTATTCAAACAATTCAACCAATAGCTATGGGTACCTGTGAGGTGCCAGAGTGCGTGCTAAAGATATAGCAGTGAATAAAACAGATAAAAATATTTGCCCTCATGGAGTTTATATTCTAATGTGAAAGGCAGACAGATATACTAAAAAATAAAATACTGAGCATGTCCAATGGGAAAACTGCTACTGAGAAAAAAAAGGGGAAGCGACGACCGCAGCAGGAGTGTGAGTTGTCCCTGGCCACCCACTCATACTGAAATTAGCATGCAAGAGGAATGACATAGAAGTGAAATTAGAACAAGCAGAATTAGCTCTGTGTGTCTTCATGCAGGTAGTGATCGGACTGGGAGTGTTCCGGAAGGGTCCATACCAGGAGAAAGCCGTGTTCTGGACTCCGTTCTCACTCTGCCAGAGCACACAGTGTTCCTACCCTAGGCCATTCTGCCATTTCACTACATCTCATCTCTTAAACTGGAGAAGGACCCACTCCAGTGTTCTTGCCTGGAGAATCCCATGGACGGAGAAGCCTGGTAGGCTGCAGTCCATGGGGTCACACAGAGTCGGACACGACTGAAGCGACTTAGCAGCAGACTTAGCAGTATCTCTTAAACTTGGATTTGAGTGCCTATTTAGGCCAGGAGTGAATACAAAGATGATGAAGACTTCATAACTGCACATGAAAAGCTGAATTCTGGCACTTTAATGCTACCTACTGGTATTGATTCTTTGAAGTAAATTATTTAAAGGTTAGATTTTCGTGTTTTGATTTGTTAAATCATATATTTATGGTAAAGTGCTCTCAGAATTAGGAATTAAACCTTTTCATGTTTAGGTTCAGGGGTAGGGGCTTCATAAACTCAAGAATATATTTCCAGAAATTGGATATTATGATTAATTTATGACAGGAAAAATAATGGTATCCAAGTTCATGGAGTAGGCAAGAAGCAGAAAAGACTGTCTTCATTTATTCTTTCTTTCAAGACATGATATATTAAAAAACCACCCCAAAAGGATACAAAACTCTATAGTATATTAAAAAGCAGATATCACTTTGCTGACAAAAGTCCATATAGTCAAAGGTATGGTTTTTCCAGTAGTCATGTTCAGATGTGAAAGTTGGACCATAAAGAAGGCTAAGCACCAAAGAATTGATGCTTTTGAATTGTGGTTTAGAGAAGACTCTTGAGAGTCACTTGGACAGCAAGGGGATCAAACCAGTTAATCCTAAAGGAACTCAGTCCTGAATATTCATTGGAAGGACATGCTGAAGCTGAAGTTCTGATACTTTGGCCACCTGATGCGAAGAGCCTACTCATTGGAAAAGACACTGATGCTGGGAAGGATTGAAGGCAATAGGAGAAGGGGGCAGCAGAGGATGAAATGGTTAGATAACATCACTGACTCAATAAACAAGAATTTGAGCAAACTCTGGGAGATAGTGGAGGACAGAGGAGCCTGGCATGCTGCAGTATTTGAGGTCGCAAAGACTCTGACATGACTTAGGGACTGAACAATGAAAGAGATTCACTTAGTAGCTTGATGATATCATAATTGTCTGTATTATATGGAAAATTAGTTAAATTACGTGAGGATGTGTAAAATCAAAAGATAATACTATGTATGTATATGTATGTATATTTGGAACAACATTTCTCTAATAAAAGGACCAAGGGATCCTAGCAAAGTGATCAAGTCTAGGTGATAATGCTTAGAGATTTACATCTTCAAAGAAGTCCTCCTTTCTAGAAGTTTCATACTTATTAGAGTATTAACTACTAAATTCTCCTTTTAGGTATGGATGGAAGTCTCAAAAGGCATGATATTGAAGCCAAAGTATAAAATACCCTGTGAAGTTAGGTCAGAAACTCCGATCTGCCTCCCAGTTATTACTGTCATGAAGCTACTTTTTATTTGTCAAATGAAATAAAAATGTGAGTTTGTGTATGCCTTACAGCCAGAGAAGCAGTATCAAAATCACAAGTTCTTAACGTAAGCAAAATGATCAAGATGGCTGCTTACATAAAACATTGGTCTATTTCTGTCTGTAATGCTTTGAAAGGAAGGAGATGAAGTAACTAAAAAAAAAAAGACTAGTGTGATCTAAAAACTTCTACTTCTAATAAACCCAATTACTTACACATTTGGGGCATAAAATTAATTTCCAGGCAAGAGTACTGGAGTGGGGTGCCATTGCCTTCTCCGAGTGATATAAATCACTCTCTCTTTATATATACATAAATTCAGTTTGCCCCTGGCAAGTGATAGAAAGCCAGAGTTTTCAGAAACTCAAAGAAGAGAATCTGTAAGTGTTCTTTGGACTTCACAGGCTAGTGGTTCAATCTGGAGTAAATTACTTTACCCTTCTTAACTTCGGTTTTCCTCATATCCACAATATTCAGAATTCTGTAAAAATTCTATTTACTCATTCAACTAATATTCATGGAATTTGTAATTTCAAAAGCCATGGACTCTGTCTTATTCCATTATTCTGGTTGAAATAGTATATTTAAACTTGGAGAATTTGAAGATAATTGCTTTTTTTTGAGTGCCAGTTATGTAATATCTAAATATAATGTTGCCTTTAGGGCACCTGGTACAACTTCAAAGATAACAGAAACTCAGGCCACCATTTCTGCTAGTTTTAATGATTACATATTTTAACAATACAAAGCTAAACAGAATTCAACAGTTCATTCTTAGACCAAAATTTGTGTTAATCATTTTGGACTACCTCTCCTAATGTAAAGCCATGATTTTTTCCCCTAATCTCTAAAACATAGTTATGCCATGTTCCAATCATTATTTTATAGTGTTTCCAGTTTATCCTGTTTTATTCCTTATTTCTATAAATAAAATAGGCTTAAGAAAATGTTGGAACTATAATGAATTAAGAAGGACTCATGGTTAGGTTGAGGGCAGAATCTACAGTTTTGGCTCTTAGAAGAATTGCTACATGTCTGGGTTGGATCTCTTACCTGGCATTTCTAGGCAATCAGTTTTAATACTTCATTAGGATCAATCATTAGGTTTCTCTAGTAGTCATGTATGGATGTGAGAGCTGGACTATAAAGAAAGCTGAGCACTGAAGAATTGATGATTTTGAACTTGGTGTTGGAGACAGCTCTTTAGAGTCCCTTGGACTGCAAGGAGATCCAACCAGCCAATTCTGAAGGAAATCAGTCCTGAATATTCATTGGAAGGACTGATACTGAAGCGGAAGCTCCAGTACTTTGGCCACCTGATGTGAAGAACTTATTCATTGGAAAAAGCCCTGGTACTGGGAAAGATTGAAGGTGGGAGGAAAAGGGGACGACAGAGGATGAGATGATTGGATGGCATCACTGACTCAATGGACATGAGTTTGAGCAAGCTCTGGGAGTTGGTCATGGTCAGGGAAGCCTGGCATGCTGCAGTCCATGGGTCACAAAGAGTTGGACATGACTTAGTGACTGAACTGACCTAAGGATCAATCAGTTTCTGGTACACTGAGCAATATTAAACATTTTTGCAAATAATTGATTTAAAATCTGAACATAGTTAATTAATGTATGATTAAAGCCATTTCAGTCAACCAAAAATATTCACAATCTTCAGGACAGAAAAAACTTGGAAACTACATTTTATGACAAAGATATGTTTATCTTACTGGTATAGCCTTCAGTGCATACATTATATTTCCCTTCTGTTTTAGCCTCCATGCAGATTCCATGTCCCCATTCACAATTTCATTAACTTATAAATATTTCCCAAGTGAGCAGTTACTTTATATAAACATATGAATGGTTTAGGGCTTTCTAGGATTAGAATATGCCATTATTTCTTATCAGCCACTCATTTACAAAAATCTCTCAGAGTGAATTGCTTCTAAATTGTTTGTGCTTCATCTCTTTCCTTGTTTTTCAAGTAGAAAAGATAATCTTGATTTTGCCTTCAAATTTTTCCAGAATATATAAGTTCTTTCTCCTGTTAAGTACCTAATTCTGACTGCACCAAAAATCATGAATACAAGCTTAGGCTTTACACATGGGGGAAAAAAAAATCCAGGTGCATATATATACTTTATCCTTGTATCCCCGGAGAATGTTACAAGAATCATTCTAACCAGATTTATTTGCTGCCGTATTTCCTTATAGTTAAATATCAGTCCTTTTGTAATTTCTGCCAATTAGATATACAGATATAAGTACACATAGAGATTTGATCTTCATTATCCTCACTGAAAAAAATGCAGATAATTATCATCATTAAATTGTATTTATTCTTGAATATTGTCATCATCCCAAGCTGGTACTTCAATAACTAACACGTACCTTAATATAATCCTGTTACTTTTGATTCTTCTATAGTCTGATAGTATGTCATTTTAACTTAGTCTTTACAGCGTTAAATACCACACACATGCCTCATACTAGCATTAATCCCTAGATATTTACACCTGTCCAGTTCAGATCACAAATATTCATTGTTCATTTATTCAGTTGGTGTTTATTGATTTCTTGCCATGTGATAGGCATTTTGGATACAAAGAGAAGCAAAAACAAGCACAGCCTTTGCCTTCATGAAAACTGTAAGTTACGAAAGGAAAAAGAGTAATTACATCATAATCACAGAAAATGTTAAGTTACAACTCTGGAAAATGCTACAAGAGAAAGTAAGATATATAGTGTTCTGAGAGCTTATTATAAGCACATTTTGCCTTTCTGGATAAGCCAGGGTTTCCTGAGTAAGGTACATATGAGCTGATAGCTAGAGGACACAGCGGAAATTAACTTGATGATACATATGGGTGAAAGAATCCTGGCAAATTCTTACAAGAGGGCAAAGGACTGAAAAGGCCATGCTGCTAAAGAACAGGGACCTAATAATATGCTGTAAGAAAAGATTAAAGAAATAGAGACCATGAAGGTTTTTAGAACGTGTCAGGATTTGTCCAAGACTGACAGGAGGCCACTGAGAGGGGTTGAGCAGGGGAGGGAGGTGATCAGATTTTCATTTTTAAATGATCATCCAAGCTGCAGTATTGTGAGGAAACTAAAGGGACACTGAGGTGAATGTGGATAGATTAGTTTGTCATCTAGAGGAGTTTTCTGGCGTGTACAGCTAGATGGATGTGGGTGTTATTCATCGAGATAGAAAATGCACCGAGTGGGTGGGAAGATTGTGAATTTTATTTCAGACGTGAATGTGTGTTTGGAAATAAATCCTAGAAGAGATGTCTTATAGGAAATTGAATATATTGACTTAGAGCTCAGAAGAAATCATTTGTGTTATGTCATTTTTCAAACTGTGGAAGTGAAAGAGAGCATAGAATAAAAAGAAGGAAAGGCTAAATCTGAACTTGGAGGTACGCCACTGTTTAATGTATGCCAATGAAGGGGATGTGGGTTCAATCCCTGCATCTAGAATATCTCCTGAAGAAGGAAATGGCAACCTATTCCAGTATTCTTGCCTGGAAAACGTCATGAACAGAAGAGCCTGGTGGACTATAGTCCATGGGGTTGCAGAAGAGTCGGACACAACTTAGTGACTGAACTACACACACAAATGATCCTGCAGGTGACAAAGAGGGGGCACAGAGGTAGGAGTGTAAGACAAATGTGACAGATGACCAGCGAAATATGTTTTGAAAGTGGGGGAAAACATTGTCTGTGTCAAAAACTGCTGTTATGTCACCCAAAGTCTGAGAAATGTTGATTAGATTTAGTGACAATGGAAATCACTGGGAATTTCAGCAAGGATTGTTTCAATGGACTTAAGAGACCACAAGTCAGGATGATGGGTGAGGAGTAAGTGAAAGTTAAAATGAACATAAGTGTAGACAGCTTTAACCTCTCTAAGGCTTTGTGATGATGAAGTTGGTGGCTTTCTGGGAAAGTAAGGTGACTTAATTCCCAGGAAACCCCTTTGCCATTGCCTTATTTCTTGTTCCCTCTTTATTTTAAACAAATTAGTGATGATGGAGTCCTAAATTATTGAATGTGATGAATATTTGCCCACTATACTGACTGTATTAATAGAATCACAAAGTCTTCTACAAGACTCAAAGTACAGCATAATTGATGACATCTATGTCTGACTTCCTAATTCCATGAATTCCTGGGTGAGTTTCTATGATATTTCTGAGTTTCCTATGTAGAATGTGTGCAAGGGAATTTAGAATTGGGGTACATAAGAAAGGTAATATCAGGGATGAAATATTAGATATGAGTCAGCTATAATATCTCAGAAAATGAGAATGGATTTATTATTGTACTTTACTCCATCCCCCCTTCTTCCCTTATTTCTTTTCTTCTTTACTTATATCTTTCCCTTTTAAGAAATGAATACCTAATGTTTGTTCTATAATACGCAAAGCATTTGCTGATAAGTAGTAAAGGTAAATGAAGAGATAACGATAAAAACACTGAAATTGCTAAACCAGAATAGCTATATCAGAATAAACAAAGATAAGATTGAAGAGAATGGGATTAAGAAAATGCGAGTGATAGATATTTTTGAATGCAAGGCTGTGAGGTAGTGATGAATAGAACATTATTAAGAAAATAAATTTAAAGATTATTCTAGAAGTTTTCAGTTCAGTCTCTAGTCGTGTCCGATTCTTTGTGACCCCATGAATCGCAGCACGCCAGGCCTCCCTGTCCATTACCAACTCCTGGACTTTACTCAAACTCATGTGCATCAAGTCGGTGATGCCATCCAGCCATCTCATCCTCTGTCATCCCCTTCTCCCTCTAGCCCAATCCCTCCCAGCGTCAGAGTCTTCTCCAATGAGTCAACTCTTCGCATGAGGTGGCCAAAGTACTGGAGTTTCAGCTTTAGCATCATTCCTTCCAAAGAACACCCAGGACTGATCTCCTTTAGAATGGACTAGTTGGATCTCCTTGCCGTCCAAGGGACTCTCAAGAGTCTTCTCCAACACCACAGTTCAAAAGCATCAATTCTTTGGCGTTCAGCTTTCTTCACACTCCAACTCTCACATCCATACATGACTACTGGAAAAACCATATAAAGAGACACTGGTTATTGTAATGATCCTAGACCTTGACTTTGGGAAATAGATATAAATAAGATACATTAGGCCATGGAAGTATTCTCAAGTCTCAGTAATCACTGGGAACATGCTACAGAGAAAGGCAATCAGATGTGAAGTCAAAAGGAGCTTTACATGCAAAATACTTTGTGAGGGAGATATTTTTAATAAGTAAAAGCTTAATTTGCAACTTATTAGGAATCAGGTCGGAGAAGGCAATGGCACCCCACTCCACTACTCTTGCTTGGAAAACCCCATGGACGGAGGAGCCTATTAGGCTGCAATCCATGGGGTCGCTAAGAGTCAGACACAACTGAGCGACTTCACTTTCACTTTTCACTTTCATGCATTAGAGAAGGAAATGGCAACCCACTCCAGTGTTCTTGCCTGGAGAATCCCAGGGACGGGGGAGCCTGGTGGGCTGCCGTCTATGGGGTCGCACAGAGTCGGAAACAACTGAAGTGACTTAGCATAGGTATCAGGTATTGACAGGACATCCAAGCACATATATACTAAGGCAGAAAAAAATACAAACGTGTGGAATTACTGTGTAGCCATCTAAACAGTAACTGCCATTTTTTAACACATGCCTTGAATTAATAAAGACAAGTGAGAAAGTCCATTGGTTGAAAATATGTTGCAAATCTATTTAGGTATATTAACTTACATCAGAATAGAAAGTGAAATTTTACTTATAACTGTAAGTGAAATACTTTTGTTTATTCTCAGGATGTGTTCCTGTGTCTGTTCTCAGATGACTTAAATAAAACATCTTAACTTTGTCATATACAAATCAAAGTCCTCTTGATTCCCATAGAAATCTTAAGAGTGATGGCTTATTTTTTAGGGAACCAAATTCTAAATTTCATTTTTTTATCTTTTAAAGATAGGTTTTATTTATCTATTGTTTTCCTTTTTTTATATACAATTTGTAAGCATACTCATTTTAGATCAGTAGATAATTTTAGACTAGGAAATTCCTTAACAATCCAGTGGTTAGGACTCCATGCTTCACTACTGGGGTTCAAGGGTTGATCCCTGGCTGGGGAACTAAAGTGAGGTATGCTGCATGGTGTGGCCAAAAGAAAAAATTTAGCATAAGTCACCATATTCTTTTTTCTCCATTAGCTGAGTAAACACTTGAGAAGAAATTTAAAGTTTGAAGAATGATATTTCTTCAAAAGAGTATCAACTTTCTATTTCACATAATATTGGATATTTTATTAATATATGAGAAACTTTATGTATTTTCTCTCTAGATCTCATAATAATTTTAAGTGTATGCCTGCTTGCAGAATGCTCTATTATGCACATTTTTCAGATTATTTGAAAAATCTCCTCAGCTGATGGTAGTTATGATTTTTGTTAAAAACAGAAGTCTTCCTTCTTTCCTTGTTCCAGACAGGTCTTTAAGTAAATTTTACCAGTATGTGAGTTTTAGGAGTTTTGGTTATTGTCACTGTTTGGTTTTTTGCTTTGATTGAATAATAATCAAGTATTTTGCAATATTTATTTGATCTGGTAAAATATGTGATTTACTTGACTCACAACGATATATATAGAAAGTGACTAAACTTACAATAATTGAAATTAATTATTAATCAGTGATCTAGAGGATGAATAAATTAGCCTTATGCATCACTAGTCACCTAAGTGGGGAGATTGAAAGGGTGCAATGTATTCCTATTAAAAAATATTGTGTCTCTAAGAGTCCTCTAAAAATTTAAATGTCTTTGAGAAAACAGGGTATTTTGGAAAGGACCACTAAACTGGACTTACCTTGGGAATATCAATTCATCTTATTTTGGATTTTTATATGCAAAATACAGATAATCTTTATGTATCATGCATATTGTTCTAACTCTTAAGTAAGACAACTTATGTAACTTTTTCGACACTAAAAGATGGCACTAATCTTCAATTAATTATTCTTTTGCTTCCTTATAAAATTCATCCCTGAGTAAAATTCTGAGAAAATAGATTCAAGTCAGTTTTCAAAAAGATTTTGGGGAAATGATTAGGGGGTCTGAAGAAATGGAGACTTTAGTAAAGTACCCTGAAAAGTATTTCCATGGGTGGGAAGAAAGAGCTGTGTTCATATTGAAGAGTGAGGTGCATAACTGGGGACTGGAAACACAAAGAAAAGGGTTTTCGTTTCCTGGGTTTGTTCCTGGAAATCTATGGTGATAATAACCTGTGACCATCTGCAGCAGATGTTTTCATGTGTCTTAGCCACCAAGCAGTTTAACAAGCCTGCTTTAACAGCCACAAATTATGGAGTAATTTGTTTTCTTTTATTGATGCACATGTTATATATATGTTTCCACTTTAATGTCCTCATTTGCATAAGTTTAAATAGGCATATGAATTATACCTCTGAGGATGATGTACGATAGTGTATGGTTCCCTGCACTTTGTGATGTCTGTTTAAAGACATATAGAACTCAAATGTTGTCTCAGAGACAGTTCTTATTTTTCTGCTTATAAAACCTCTGAATTTAACTCTGAGTCAAGAATGCTCTTTTGTTTTCTATGTCTTTTCATACGTTATTTCATACAAACAAATATCTACCTTTGTGAATCATTTATGCATAATATACTGTAACTATCCTTAATTTACCTGTCATCTAATGCAAAAATACAACATGTACGCACATAATACAGAAGTGAAGGTTGTTGGTATCCCATGGGTAATACAGAATGAATGGGGATTCCAAACAAGTAGTGATAACTTATCACGAGTTGTGAAAGTGGGCATCTTAGAGGAAGTGGCTTTTGAGATGTACCTTGAAAGATGACTGGTAATATCCTGAAAAAGATAGACTGGATATCAATTATGAGCTATTGAAAGTTTTAGAATAATGCTATCATTAAAGAGACACTTTAGGAAGATCGAAGTGGTGTCTCAAACCGGATTGGCTAGAACACAGGAAGTGATTTCTGCAAATAGAAGTACAGCTAGGGGACTATTTTAATAATAGACCCACGGTTCCCAAACATCCCTACTGCAGAAGCATCTACAGAGAGTTTTCAAACAGGAAATTTAATTTCCAGGTCCCTCCTATAACTCTGATTCAGTGGGTCTGAGCTAGGGCCCTCAAAACAATATTGAAAACCCAAGTGATTCGGATGCATAGCCAAGATTGAGAACCACAAGTTGCAATGATAAAACTTCTGGCCTTTTTAAAGAACCTAGAATTCAGTTTAGTTCAATCTCTCAGTCGTGTCCAACTCTTTGAGACCCCATGGACTACAGCATGTCTGGCTTCCCTGTCCATCACCAATTCCTGGAGCTTGCTCAAATTCACGTCCATCGAGTCTGTATTGCCATCCAAACATCTCATCCTCTGTTGTCCCCTTCTCCTCCTGCCTTCAGTCTTTCCTAGCATCAGGGTCTTTTCCAATGAGTCAGTTCTTTGCATCAGATGGCTAAAGTATTGGAGCTTCAGCATCAGTCCTTCCAATGAATATTCAGGACTAATTTCCTTTAGGATTGACTGGTTTGATCTCCTTGCAGTCCAAGGGACTCTCAAGACTCTTCTCCAGCACCACAATTCAAAAGCATCAATTCTTTGGTGCTCAATGTTCTTTATGGTTCAACTTTCACATCCAACATGACTACTGGAAAATCCATAACTTTGACTAAATGGACTTTTGTCAGTAAAATACTGTCTTTGCTTTTTAATATGCTGTCTAGGTTTGTCATAGGTTTACTTCCAAGGGGGAAGTCTTTTAATTTCATGGCTGCAGAAAGAGATGGGAATACCAGACCACCTGACCTGACTTGAGAAACCGGTAGGCGGGTCAGGAAGCAACAGTTAAAACTGGACATGGAACAACAGACTGGTTCCAAATAGGAAAAGGAGTACATCAAGGCTGTATGTTGTCACCTGGCTTATTTAACTCATATTCTCATGAGTACATCATGAGAAACACTGGGTTGGAGGAAGCACAGGCTGGAATCAAGATTGCTGGGAGAAATATCAATAAGCTCAGATATGCAGATGACACCACCCTTATGGCAGAAAGTGAAGAACTAAAGAGCCTCTTGATGAAAGTGAAAGAGGAGAGTGAAAAAGTTGGCTTAAAGCTCAACATTCAGAAAACTAAGATCATGGCATCTGCTCCCATCACTTCATGGGAAATAGATGGGGAAACAGTGTCAGACTTTATTTTGGGGGGCTCCAAAATCACTGCAGATGGTGACTGCAGCCATGAAATTAAAAGACACTTACACCTTGGAAGGAAAGTTATGACCAACCTAGACAGCATATTTAAAAGCAGAGACATTACTTTGCCAACAAAGGTCCGTCTAGCCAAGGCTATGGTTTTCCCAGTGATCATGTATGGATGTGAGAGTTGGACTGTGAAGGAAGCTTAGTGCCAAAGAATTGATGCTTTTGAAGTGTGGTGTTGGAGAAGACCCTTGAGAGTCCCTTGGACAGCAAGGAGATCCAACCAGTCCATCCTAAAGGAAATCAGTCCTGAATATTCATTGGAAGGACTGATACTGAAGCTCCAATACTTTGGCCACCTGATGCGAAGAGCTGACTTGAAAAGACGCTGATGCTGGGAAAGATTGAGGGCAGGAGGAGAAGGGGACGACAGAGCATGAGATGGTTGGATGTTATCGCTGACTCGATGGACATGAGTTTGGGTGGACTCCGGGAGTTGGTGATGGACAGGGAGGCCTGGCGTGCTGTGGTTCATGGGGTCGCAAAGAGTCGGATACGACTGAGTGGCTGAACTAAATTGAACTGAACTGAGTCACCATCTGCAGTGATTTTGGAGCCCTAGAAAATAAAGTCTGTCTCTGTTTCCACTGTTTCCCCATCTATTTGCCATGAAGTAATGGGACAGAATGCCATGACCTTAGTTTTTTAATGTTGAGTTTTAAGCTAGCTTTTTCATTCTGCTCTTTTACTTTCATCAAGAGGCTCTTCAGTTCCTCTTTGCTTTCTGCCATAAAGGTAGCATCATCTGCATATCTAAGGTTATTGATATTTCTCCCTGCAGTCTTGATTCCAGCTTATGCTTCATTCAGTCTGGTATTTCTCTTGATATGCTCTGCATATAAGTTAAATAAGCAAGGTGACAATGTACAGCCTTAACGTACTCCTTTCCCAATTTGGAACCAGTCCGTTGTCCATGTCCTGTTCTAACTGTTGCTTCTTGACCTACTTACAGATCTCAGGAGGCAGGTCAGGTGGTCTGGTATTCCCATCTCTTTCAGAATTTTCCACAGTTTGTTGTAATGCTCAAAGTCAAAGGCTTGGGCGTAGTCTATGAAACAGAAGTAGATATATTTTCTGGAACTATTTTGCTTTTTTTGTGATCAATGGGTGTTGGCAATTTGATCTCTGTTTATGCTGCCTTTTCTAAATCCAGCTTGAACATCTGGAAGTTCTCAGTTCACGTACTGTTGAAGCCTAGCTTAAAGAAATTTGAGCATTACTTTGCTAGCGTGTGAGATGAGTGCAATTGTGTGGTAGTTTAAGCATTCTTTGACATTGCCTTTCTTAGGGACTGGAATGAAAACTGACCTTTTTCTAGTCCTGTGGCCACTGCTGAGTTTTCCACATTTTATGGCATATTAAATGCAGCACTTTAACAGCAGCCTCTTTTAGGATTTGAAATAGCTCAACTGGAATTCCGTCACCTCCACTATATTTGTTCCTAATGTTGAGAACTTCGTGAGACAGTATGAAAAGAAACTAGAATTAGGATAAGCTGATGGTGGAAAAAGAAACAAAACTGGATTGCCATAGAAGGTATTTTAGCTATTATTAATGCCCAACATTCAAAATGATAACTTTTGCTGTTTGCAGTTTGTGAAATGCACTTGTGGAAATTTTTTTCTCTCTTATTTTGTTACTATATTTATAGGGTATTTTCAAATTATTTTCTTGCCATTTTTCTCTCATTTGACATCACAACAAATTCTGTCAAATTACATTTCTAAATCGTTTCTTCCTTCTACTCATGCTGACTGTAATTCTGAAGTTATTTTAAGATTTTAAGTCCTTTTGCAATTGCACTGAAGATTTTAAATTGCTACCATAGATACTTTTATAAAAAATTGTATCAGCTCATCAAGAAAGAGAACCATTATGTTTTAAACAGGTTTTCATGCATTGCTAATCATTTTCCATCTCAAATTCTCTATATTTTTAAAGATTCTCATATATATGACAGAAATGGATTTATTTTGAAGCCTACATTTAGCATTTTGGTATTTAATTATGCCATGTTTTAGGGATGTTTTATTGTAAAATTTAATCAGATATCTCTGGGTCTAAATGAAATAGTCCTTTTTTTTTTTGGAGTATAATTGCTTGACAGTTGTGTGTTAGTTTCTGCTGTACAACAACATGAATCAGCTATATGCGTACATATTTTCCCACCCTTTTAAGCCTTCATCCCACTCTTTTTATGGTCATCACAGAGCCCTGAGCTGAGCTCCCTGTGCTATACAGCAGCATTTTAATTTAAATAGTAAACTGTGCAAAAATATGATAGGAAAAGCTAAAGGAAAAGAACCCCAGTGGAAGACTTGGGTTGCAGTTGTTTATTTTTTTAAAAAAACATAAGGTAGCTCAGCTCTCCAAGTGAACCAGACAAGATCTGAAATCATGTATAGGACCTGTCTGTTGAGTCAGATTCTCTTATTTAGTTTCATTGAAATGTCTGAATAAATTATTTAGCCAACTGTGTGGTTTTCTAGTAAATCATATTGGAATCATGGCCAAATCAAATATCTTATATGAAGTAAGTGATGATACAGGTAATGCAAAAAAGGTCATTCAAAATTCCTTTTTCAATAAAGATTACTTGAGGAGGGCTCACATTCGATTTTTTTTTTTTTTAGCTTTACAATATTGTATTGGTTTTGCCATATATCAACATGAATCCGCCACAGGTATACACGTGTTCCCCATCCTGAACCCTCCCCCCTCCTCCCTCCCCATTTGAAACCAACATTCCTCAGGTGATCTATCTCTTTTTCTAATTCTGAAGTTCAGTCCTGTTAAATTCATTTCCCTTCTATGTTTTTGTTTATGGGCCAGCAGATATAGTTAGTATATTGCTTAGTATTGGACTGTTCCTTTGATCTGTACAGTTTTCCTTTCCTATTCATGTACATAGAGAAGGAGCATAGTGTTCTTTATTTACAAGTGCCTTGGTAAGTTTTATCCACTGAAACTATGAAAACCCTTTTTAATTACAACTAGAACTCTCTTCTCTGTCCAAGCCTCTGCGCTTACTACTTATGAAACCATTGTGTTTAAGTATTGTTTTACCACCTCATTTATTTCTAGTAATATAAACTGGAAAACCTCTTCACAGTCTCAGTATAAATTCTCAAAGCAGTTATAACTGACCCCGTGCTTTATTAGAAACTTGTGTCTTTTATTGAGTTGAAATATTTTCTTATATTTCAACCTATAGCTCAACCCCTTATGGCTAGACAGAACAAATCATATTCCACACAACAGCCTTTCAAATATTTGAAATGGTTTTATTCATACTCCTACACCATCTCTGGCTTCCCTGGTGGCTCAGACGGTAAAAGCATTTGCCTACAATGTGGGAGATCCAGGTTCGATCCCTGGGTCTGGAAGATCCCCTGGAGAAGGAATGGCACCCCACTCTAGTACTCTTGCCTGGAGAATCCCATGGACAGTGGAGACTGGGAGCTGGAGTCTATGGGGTCCCAAACAGACAGGACTGAGCGACTTCACTTTCACTTTTCACACCATCTATGCTCTGGGCAGTTTTTCATGAGTCATGGCTTTGATTTCTTTACCCTCCTATCTTCTGAATATAATTCCAATTGTTGTTTATAGTCAGGACTCTAGCATTAGCCTGAACATCACAGAATAAAGTTGGACCTAGACTTAATAGTATATCTGCGTTAATACCCCTGGCTACCTAGCCACACATGCACTTGCCCATCTCATCAGATTAGCTTCTCAAATGATTGTTTCATCATGGTGATGCATATTAAATATAAAATAAACTAGAAGGTGGGCTTGAGATAGAACTGAAGCGTCACTTGTTGGCTAGACCAAAGAAATAATAGTTATATCTTAAGAACTCATGTTAACATTGAACGCACATCTTTTAGAAATTTTAAAAGCCATATGCTGTTAAGAGATTTGTAAGTCCTCTGTAAGGTTTTTAAGTACTCCCATGTCAAATCCTATGAAAAATAATTTATCTCAGAAATGTACAAAAGTAGCAATTTTTTTTGGCTTAAATAAGACAGTGATGCCATGGGCGCTCCCAGTGGGCTTGATTCCTCCATGGAAGAGACTGAGAAAGCACCGATCGAGAAGAGCCTCTCTCTGGCTATCCTCGCCATTCCAGCCTGGTCGCCTGCCAAACCTCGTCCCTCCCTGTAAAACTGCCAGCACCACTTCATGCAGCAAGTCTGTGCAATTTGCTTTTCTGGGAAGCAATATTAGGGCAGGGCTGAATGATTGAGAGAATCAAAAGCTACAGGCTCTGAGATGAGAGGGCTGTCTTGTGGTCTTACAAGTGGGTTACATTTTGGTCCTTTTTCAAGCTTGGGAGATAAACCTCTTGGTAACATAGAAAAGGCTTGAGTGGCTAAACCGATAGGCTGTCTTGAACAGTGCAAATGACCCTCATCACAGGTGTGTTATTCATGGAGCATTATTCACCAGAGCACCCCCTAGACAAAAGCAAACAAAGAAAACAGTACATAGAGACATCAGTTGGGGCCAAATTTCATATAAAGGATATTCCTTATAGAATTATTTATTAATATAGTGGGAAGGAAAAAGCATACAGTCTGAATAGCCAAAAATTATACAGTTAATTGTAGGACATTCATTTAAGGAAATATTATGCATCCTGTGTAATGATGCTAAAGAAAAACCTTCAATTTCTATAAAAGTTGATGAGATATTAGATCGAAATTCAAATTTCAAGGCAATATTATGGTGGCATTTTGTTAAAAACCATAAGTGAGATATTGGGAGATAGACAATAATTGAGAATGAGATGTGGAAATAGGAGTTAAGGATTATCAAACAAAATTTTAGAATATTACTAGATGGTAGAGAGTTACAGATGATGTGATTATTTTAATTTCAGTATTTGTGTTTATAGGTGCCATGCAAACATACAGAATATAAAGTTATTGCTTTTGTAATAGAAGCATGTATAATTTAAAAATCAAAAACCATTATGATGCATAGAAACATAATATTTTCAGATTACAATCAACAGAAACCCACTCTAGGGAACTTTTTTTTTTAATGATGTGTTGGAAACCGACCAAAAAACTCCCCAAATATACTGAATTCAAGATTGAGAAAGACGTCAGGGGAAGCTGAACACTGAACGAGGCCAGGACAGCTGAATAAAGAACCAGACCAGGCAGAATAAGGGGATGGTGTGCGTGGAACTCCTCCGCTGGTGCCTTTGTCCCTGGGCTTTGATCTTGACACTTGACACCTCTTTTCCTATCCTCAGAATAATCACTAGCTCTCCTTACAGCTTGGCCTCACTGTGTTAAGATACAAGAGTCCAAAGTGGGATGTATCTATTACTGGCCCATAACCCATAGTATATGTCCACACCCAAGCTTTCAGGGCTCTGCATGGTTACTGTCTGCTCCCCTTGGGGTCAGGTGGAATTGTTGTTTAGGTGCTATGTTGTATCCTACTCTTTTGCAATAGTATGGACTCTAGCCCCACCAGGTCCCTCTGTCCATAGAATTTCGCAGGCAAGAAGACTGGAGTGGGTTGTCATTTCCTTCTCCAGGGGATCTTCCTAACCCAGGGATCAAACCTGTGTCTCCTGCTTGGCAGGGGGATTCTTCACCCTGAGCCACCAGGGAACCTCTTCAGGTGGAGACACACCTCTAATTTTGAGATTTCTATCACCTTCTTCCAGTAGAAAGCTTCTTAGATGCTAAGTAATGGCATATGTTCTAGACATCAGATGTTGGAAGAAATAGTAAAAAAAAAAATTTGTGTTAATATTTCTCTGGTGATGCTTAAAAGCTTTGAACAGGTTTCTTAAGGTAGATTTTTATCTGTACAAGAAAGTCTGTGTATGCCACAATTCCTAAGACTCCGGAATATTTCAATAATATGCATTATGTAGCTCAGAATAGAAATGCATTCTTCTGGAGACCAATATGTGAAATCATTTGTATATACATTGCTAGCCTCAGATACTATATGTTAGTGTCAATATACTTTAGAGTACCACCAGGATGTTTTTTGCTCAAGAAAGCTATGAAATTTAGTCCTTTTGAAATACTAAGGAAGAGGAAGCTACTAAACTAACTATAAAAATCTAAATTTAAAAATACATACAAATATTTTTATTTTTTGAATAATAGATAGTAGCCTGTCTTCTTTGGATTAATAGGCTTGAAAGGAAAATCCAAACTAAAGTTATGGTAATCCACGATTAGGTTAATAATGTGGCAAGAACTTCTTGCTAGTGGAACAATATTTATTAAGGGTGTTTGCTGCACTTTTATAAGATGGTTTACAAGGTCACAGAGAAAGTTATAGTTGTAGTAGCTGCCACTGAGTTGTTTTATGAGATAATAGATGACATTTAACGGATGAACATGGAAAGACAGAATAGACCTCATAGATAAATATAGGACTATATTATTTACAAATGTGTGCTACGGGATATTGGAATGGCTTAAACACATTGAGGTTTCTTTATACAAATTCAAGAAGCAATTGAATTTTCAAAAATTCATGTTTTCCATTTCTTCATTTTATGCAGTCAGATGTAATTTTATAAACTTTGCAGCCTAAAGATCTCTAAATATGCATTTTTAATGATAGGTCCCACATAAATGTTTTTTTTAATTGAGGAAGAGAGGAAAGAGCCTATTAAATAGTGTTGTTCTTCTGTATGTATAAATAAAGTCTCAGTTGACAATTCAAAGCCTTCTATGATTTTCTCAGTTGAAATCAATTCTCTTTCTTCTCCTCCACGTTTCCCTGAACTTTGCTTTTACCTGTATTATCTCATTTAAATTTACATCATATGATGATGAGAACAATGATGATAATAATGAACCCTTAATGATTAGAAAATCAAAGTTTAAACAGATTAGCTAATTTATCCAAGGTTGTACCACTTATAAATAAAGTACTAAGATTCAATCTTAAGCAGTCTGTTTCTAGAGTCCATATTTCCAATCCATGCACTATTCATTGAATATATATTTTCTCCTCTTTTTAGAGGGAAAGGCATCCATCTTATTTAGCAATATAACTTTCATAATAATGAAGACTATGATGACCACAAAATAAATAAGATTAAAAGGAAACTAATCAAAATGTTCATTAGAGTCATTATTATAGTGTGATTGTAAACAATTAATTTCATCCTTTTATTACTGTAATATATTTTCCTAATATGCTGTAATAAGTAGAAGTAAGTATAAGAGATAGTTAATAATAGGAATTCTGGTCAGACATACCTGATTTCAGATTATTTCTCCTTCACTTTATGGCCCTAACAGATTATCTATGGCTTCAGTTATCTAATCATAAAATGGTAATATTATAACGGAAACTATGTTTAAAAGGCTATTGCAAAAAAGATATACTTATTGGAGTATCTGGTAGAAAGCAACAAATAGAAGTTAGCTATTATTTTTAATCAAAATTATTTAAGGAGAGAATACTAATAGTATATCATATTTATTTATGATAATTACTAAATACTAAATTTATGGTCTAAAATACTAAAATTTATGGTCATTGAGATTGTTAAAAATGATTCTTTGAATCCTTAAAGTAGATTTTTATCTATACAAGAATTTCTAATTGTGTGCACTAAAAGTCCTAAAAAGTTTCAGTTATGTGTTATATACAGGTCAGGTCATGATTCTAATGTTCGGGTAAATAGAATAAGTAAAAATGCTTACAAGGGTGTATGTACCTGAAAAGATTTCTTCTTGTTGGGTATGCTATCATGATATAGTCATATTTAAAAATGAATGGTGTTTGGAATCAATTTATAGGTATACAAAGTATATTTACATGGTACTTCTGAGATTATCGCAATGTTATTGAATTTTATTTGGAATTTTTCTATGGCTTGAATCACAAAGCACTGCAGAGACAGGGTCAGGAAAAAATAAAAGATGATGAGAATGAGGTGAAAACTAAATGATACCTGGATTTTATAAATAAGCAAAAGAGCAACTTTTTTTGAATGTCTCTGTAGTTCATGAAAACTATATAAGAGAAGCTTAGGTCTAAGAGAAGAGAAGAGATAATATTTTTTAAATCAACATATCTTTTACGATCACTGCATAAATTTCAATATATTTTATCTTGCATCAAAAAGTTACATCTAAATATTTCTTTATAAAAGTTTCCTTAGGGTTACACAAACCGAGAGAGGTACAGAATTATTTGACTTTGCTCTGTGCAATTCTGAATCAAATAAAGTTCTCTCAACTATGAGACACTATGATCAGTTTGCAGGTCTTGAACTGGGCTGTCACTTACACTGAATATATGAGACAGTTCTCCATGTTCATATAATTTTTCCAAGCAGGTACCAGCATGTCCTGTACACACTATGTGTTCAACACGTGTATAACTAATGCAGTTACATGGCATGAAATCATAGGACCTGTCTTCAGTAGGACCCTCTCTAGGACCCTGCCACTTGCTGATTATTTAGCTTTCGGCAAGTAATTTAACTTCATAGAGTGTAAATTTATGTATTTCTAAAATTTTAAAAATAATTTTCTTTGTCTCTATTAAGGAGATATATGTAAATTATCTTTGAGGATTATAAATGCTAACCATTATAAAGCCATTTCTAAGGCAGAATGGAAAAGAAATGCAAAAAAGCAAAATGGCTGTCTTGAGTAGGCCTTACAAATAGCTGTGAAAAGAAGAGAAGTGAAAAGCAAAGGAGAAAAGGAAAGATATACCCATTTGAATGCAGATTTCCAAGTAATAGCAAGGAGAGATTAGAAAGCCTTCCTCAGTGATCAGTGCAAAGAAATAGAGGAAAACAACAGAATGGGAAAGACTAGAGATCTCTTCAAGAAAATTAGAGATACCAAGGGAACATTTCACACAAAGATGGGCTCGATAAAGGACAGAAATGGTAGGGGCCTAACCGAAGCAGAAGATATTAAGAAGAGGTGGCAAGAATACACAGACGAACTGTACAAAAAAGATCTTCACGACCCAGATAATCACGATGGTGTGATCACTGACCTAGAGCCAGACATCCTGGAATGTGAAGTCAAGTGGGCCTTAGAAAGCATCACTATGAACAAAGCTACAAGAGGTGATGAAATTCCAGTTGAGCTATTTCAAATCCTGAAAGATGATGCTGTGAAAGTGTTGTACTCAATATGCCAGCTAATTGGGAAAACTCAGCAGTGGCCACAGGACTAGAAAAGGTCAGTTTTCATTCCAATCCCAAAGAAAGGCAATGCCCCAAAATGCTCAGACTACCGCACAGTTGCACTCATCTCACAAGCTAGTAAAGTAATGCTCAAAATTCTCCAAGCCAGGCTTCAGCAATACATGAACCGTGAAGTTCCAGATGTTCAAGCTGGTTTTAGAAAAGGCAGAGGAACCAGAGATCAAATTGACAACATCTGCTGGATCATCGAAAAATCAAGAGTTCCAGAAAAACATCTATTTCTGCTTTATTGATGATGCCAAAACCTTTGACTGTGTGGATCACAATAAACTGTGGAAAATTCTGAAAGAGATGGGAATACCAGACCACTTGACCTGCCTCTTGAGAAACCTATATGCAGGTCAGGAAGCAACAGTTAGAACTGGACGTGGAACAACAGACTGGTTCCAAATAGGAAAAGGAGTACGTCAAGGCTGCATATTGTCACCCTGCTTATTTAACTTATATGCAGAGTACATCATGAGAAACGCTGGACTGGATGAAGCACAAGCTGGAATCAAGATTGCCGGGAGAAATATCAATAACCTCAGATATGCAGATGACACCACCCTTATGGCAGAAAGTGAAGAGGAACTCAAAAGCCTTGAGCTTTTTTTTTTTTTTAACATCCTTGTAGCTTGTTTTTTTTTTTTTTAAATATTTATTTATTTAGGACTGTGCTGAATTTTCATTGCTGCTTGCAGGCTTTCTCTGGTTGCAGGGTGCGAGTTTCTCATCATGGTAGCCTCTCTTGCTGTGGAGCACAGGATCTAAGGTGCACGGGCTTCAGTAGTTGTGGCATGTGGGCTCGGTAGTTGCGGTTCACAGCATCCAGAATGTGGGCTCATTAGTTTTGGTACATGGGCGCATCTGCCCCAAGGCATGTACGATCTTCCTGGACCAGGGATCGAACTGTTATCTCTTGCACTCCAAGGCAGATTCTTAACCACTGGACCACCAGGGAAGCCCATCATGGAGCTTTTTAAAAATGGTGGTGATTTGGTTGCTAAGGTATGTCCAACTCTTGCGACCCCATGGTCTGTAGCCTGCCAGGCTCCTCTGTCCATGAGATTTCCCAGGGAAGGATACTGGAGAGGGTTTCCATTTCCTTCTTCAGGGGATCTTCCTGACCCAGGAATCAAACCTGTGTCTCCTGCATTGCAGGCAGTCTCCCATATTGCAAGTGGATTCTTTAGCACTGAGCCACCAGAGATCTCCCTTTTTAAAAAAATATTTTTTATTTGATATAATTTCAGAGTTATAGGAAAAAATGCAAGAACAGTACAAAGAGTTACTATCTTCACTTCACTTGGAATCCCCAATGGTTATTACTTTGTCTCTCTCCCTTCCTTTCTCTCTCTCTTCTTTCTTCCCTCCTCCCCTCTATTTTTTTCCTTTTCTCTCTCTGTCTCTTTTTGTATATGATTAAAGCCCTGAACCACTCAAGAGTAAGTTGCAGGCATGATTCCTCTTTCCTTTTTCTAAATACTTGTGTGCATTTCCTAAAAATAAAGACATTATCTTACCTAAATCAGGAAATTAACATTTACTAGTCATAATACTATTATCTAATCTGCAGACCTTATTCAGTTTTCAGTAGTTGTCCCAATAATGTCTTTTATCTCCAAAGCAAATACCATCTTATGCTTTGCATTCAATTTTCGTCTCTCTTTAATCTCCTTTACTCTGAAACAGTTTCTCAATCTTGGTATTGTTCCATGACGTGGATTTTTTTTTTTTTTTTAAAATATCGGGCAGTTAGTTTGCAGACTATTTCTCAGTTTAGGTTTGTCCTTTGTTTCCTCCTAATTAGATGTACCTGTGCACTTTCAGTAGTGATCACAAAGCTATGACACATCCTTTGTAGTGCATCGTATCAGGAGGCACATGACATCCATTTGCTCCTTTACGTTGGCCCATTATGGCCATGTTAAGCTAGATCACTTCATCTCTTAGCCAAGGTTCTGTCTACCAAGAACATGTTTGCTAGTGAAACTTACAAATCCTTATTTATTTTAATGGTCTGGTTGTCCGAGATTTGGGTAGAGAGAGCCCCCCTCAAGCTGGCCCTTATATCCTTTTGACATGACTCCATCATTATTTGAGTACATCCCTAATTTCTGACATAAGAAGGCACTTCAGACTCACATTTTATCTTCCCTGGCTGCCTCCTGAAACTATTAATTTCATCAAATGCCTTGGTTTATATGAGTGAAGGAAAGGTATTTTGAAAGCAAGAGCTTAGAGCCTGGTAAACTTCATGTTGCTACTGGGTGTCATTACTTCTAGGCTTTTAGCAGAGATGGCTGTGTGTACCACCATATAGGTATGTGCATACATATCCATATATATTTCTTCCTCCCCTCCTACCTTTCTTGCTTCCTATTTATATCACAAAAGTTGTAAATTCATGCTGGTCCAGGTTCAAACAAGTTCAAGTTCATTTCCAACCACCATCATAGAGTTAATTATATCTTTCCTCTTTCCCATATTTGTAACTCCCATTTCTGACAGTACAAAATCTAGATCTCATTATCTATAATATATTTTTTGTTCAATTCTAGAACACATAGAAAATAGTTTCAAAATCATTAACCAATAAACTTTAAAAAGATACCTACTGTGTAGAATTTAATAGCTGTTTAGAATTTTCTGTCTTCAAACTGAGGATATACAGTCCAAATATACAAAGTCCAAACAGTTTAAAAGTTACCTGCATTCTCCCCCTCTCCCCCACACCCAGTGTGGCGATGCTATTCATTTGATACAAACACATGACTGTCCATATTTCTGTTTTGGGTTTTTAGATTTGGGTCCCTGCCAGCAATGTTGTCTATTTTATTTTTTAATATGTGAAACATTAACCATTTCCAAAAATTAGAATTTTACTAGACATTCTATTCAAGAGGAGTTATCCCACCCTCTTCTTCCTTCATAGGACTTTTTTGTTGAATAAATAAGATAATGTTTAGATTGGACCTATTAGATTCCAAAACGTCCCATCTAGCTATTCATGTAATAATATTGCTTTACCTTTTCAGTTACACGCTGCTTAAATATTTCATTCATTTTCTTCCCATCAGCAAAACCAAATTGGAATGCAACTGTGCAAATACAATTCTTATCCAGTTTTGATATTTTAAGTCTTACTGGGAATAGACTATTTTGATATCCTTATCACAGTTGCTCACAAAACACAATTGTGTTTAGTTTCCCAGTTAATTAATGGCCTATCTTATTACTTTAAAAAGTAGAATATGCTTACTGTCTGTGGACAAGCATAATGTTATGGGAGGAGTTATGTAGAAAACATAAAGTAACACCTCGTTTCACTGGTGCCTTCCACGTGAAGAAAATAGCTGTAATTCTATATGAAGGTTAGAATTGTCAGACTGGGTTAAAACAAAGACTCTTTAGGTGTGTCTCAAGAAATGAGTGGATTACATGCTTAACTCATTCTGAGAGCTAATGTTTCTAGATGAAGTCACGCACCACAAAGGAAGTTGGGGGAGGAAGCATTACATCATTAGAATCACTTTTATTTTAATGTAATTCTTTGAAGAAAAAGCTTTGTTTCTGAAAGCATCTAATATTGCTGCATTTTTCTCATGGGTTATGTGCATACTTAACTCGTGATACTACTATGTGTACAGAATTAATGATATTCAATAAATAAGCCAGAGAACAGATTTCTTCTCATTGTTAAAGGTTTGCCATAGTATTTCTGGATCAAAAGTAAGGTGTTTCTTTCATTGGGAGAAATATATATATTCTCAATAAAACATCTGTATATTTCTTTTTATGACTATGTATAAAATATTGAACTTCATTAAAAATTTAAAATCAAATTTAATTTTACTATGATAGCATAACTAAGCAATGGAAGAAACAAAAAGCAAAAGTATATTTCTAGAGAATTCATAAATAACAAAAAATAACTATGAATCTTAATCATTTTCGAGAAGCAAATAGAGATAATATGTCAAAAGCAAAAATGTAATAACCATGTAGGTATCAGCAACATGATAATCTCCCTGAGATGTTTACTATTAAATATATTTTATATATTCTTGACAGAGTAGAAACATATTTTCTTATCCATCTGTTAATAGCAGTGTGAACTTAGAGTTGTTCAATATCTTCATTCAAATGGAAAATTTAATATGTGATTCTATAGCACAGATATGCTAAACATTGATTCATTTGTAGGAAAACATTAATATATCTTTAGTGTCACAGGGATTTTTTTTTTAGTTGGAGGATATTTGCTTTACAGTGCTATGTCCGTCTCTGCTGTACAGCACGGGGAATCAGCTGTAAGTATACATATATCCCCTCCCTCTTGAGCCTTCCTCTCACCCCCACCCCCCAGCACAGGAATTTTTTTAAGCAATATACAGATGCTTGCTGCTTGTTTATTACCCAATTTTCATATTTCTGAGTCTCATCTTCTAAATGAGGTCAATACTACAGCAGCCCCTCGGAACCCCTCAGAACCCACGTGTTCTCCATGCCACGGCTAGGGCTTCCAAAGCCTCTCATTTTTGTACATCACCCCGCATCCAGAAAATTTCTCTTTTCTGACCTCTCATATACCCTTATGTGACCACTTCTGTCCTTACTGCTAGTGAGTTGAGTGGAACTTGCTCCTGTCATCACCAGGCTGCTTTTGGTCCCTAACTGTATGCTGAACTCCAGCAATTTCTTGGGATGCTTTAGAAATCCAATTTTTATGTAAGGTTATCTTTATGAGAAACTGGTTTCATTATTCTAAATATGTACAGTTTTATGCTGACTTACAGGTGCTCATTGATAATTCAGAGAGAGACATATTAGATATGCTGCTGCTGCTGCTAAGTCGCTTCAGTCGTGTCCAACTCTGTGCGACCCCATAGACGGCAGCCCACCAGGCTCCCCCATCCCTGGGATTCTCCAGGCAAGAACACTGGAGCGGGTTGCCATTTCCTTCTCCAATGCATGAAAGTGAAAAGTGAAAGTGAAGTCACTCAGTCGTGTCGGACCCTCAGCGACCCCATGGACTGCAGCCCTCCAGGCTCCTCCATCCATGGGATTTTCCAGGCAAGAATACTGGAGTGGGGTGCCATTGCCTTCTCCTCATATTAGGTATACCTATTTGTAAAAAAAGAATGAAATCCTATAAGGAAAGCTGATATTGAAAAACTGGAGGCACAGGTGGAAATTTATCAGAAAACATTTTCAAACAAGACCAAATGCTAGCCTGGGAGTAGGGAGGTGAGAAGTTAAAGAAAAATTAACATAGAAGACAGAAAAGTCAGGAATTGGGGAAAATAGAGCTAATGACTAAGAAACTTTTAGAAATAGCACTAAGCTGTGAAGCCTAAAATGGTCATTAGATTTGGGAAAGGTGCTTGACGTCTCTGTTACTATTATAGGCTAAAAATGGCTAAAGGACAGAATGAAAATATTTTCTAAGACTGTGTGAAAATATTTTCTAAGACTGTGAACTTTGTTATGCTGTAGAGCTGGCACCTACTTTCTGTCATAGAGGTGGGAGAGTTGATCTGATGTGTAGCTCTCTGTAGGAGGGAGAAGAGCTCTTGCGGGGGTGCAGATGGCTACCCTAATCCAACCAGGTAGAGGACTGAGCAGTCAGAAGGTATAAGTGATACAACCAGCTTTTGACCTACTGAATTCAGTTTATCTCTTCATTGGCTGAAGGCTAAAGTGATTAACAAGTAAAGCCACAGCATAAGTTGTCGTGCAAGACAGATTTGAACTAAGATCCCAGTTGGAGCTTGCTTCTGTGCATAGAACCGAGGACTTCAACCCGTGTCTTGAGAATTCCAATCAGTGCCATGGAAGTGAGTGAATGAGCATGTGGCCATTATGGAGGCTTATTTGTTGTTAATCTTGGGAGTTAATATCACAGTTTTGCTTTGAGAATTCTAACAGACTTGTACCAGTTTCACTTGTTCTGTCTCTTGTTGGCACCTTCTTTCTTCAGTAGAGGTGGGCCGATTTATCTCATGCTGCCTTTTACTAGAGAGGAGCTCTGGGGGGCAAAGTGTGCCTGTCATGCAGTGGCTGCCCTAATCTAACTAAAAAGAGAACTGAGCTTTCAGGAGAGATAATGTTGGAGAAAGCAATGGCACCCCACTCCAGTACTCTTGCCTGGAGAATCCCATGGACGGAGGAGCCTGGTAGGCTGCAGACCATGGGGTCGTGAAGAGTCGGACACGACTGAGTGACTTCACTTTCACTTTTCACTTTCATGCATTGGAGAAGGAAATGGCACCCCACTCCAGTGCTCTTGCCTGGAGAATCCCAGGGATCGGGGAGCCTGGTGGGCCGCCGTCTATGGGGTTGCACAGAGTCAGATACGACTGAAGCAACTTAGCAGCAGCAGCAGCAGCAATGTTGGTAAAAGCAGAGTTTATTTTCTGGAGCCACCTCTCCATCCATGTAGGACGAGCTAGCACTGGAGCCACTTTCTGTAGGAATTCACAAAATTTGACATGGCTTGACAAAGATGATTCTATAGACGTTATCATGTCTGAGTCTGTGTGTGGCTGAGTCTCCCAGTGTGTTTGTTGTTCTTGTTCAGTCACTCAGTCATGTCTGATTCTTTGAGGTCCCATGGACTGCAGCACACCAGGCTTCCCTGTCCTTTACTCTCTTGGAGTTTGCTCAAACTCATGTCCATTGAGTCAATGATGCCATCCAACCATTTCATCCCGTTACCTACTTCTATTCCTGCCCACAATCTTTCCCAGCATCAGGGTCTTTTCCAGTGAGTTGGCTCTTTGCGTCAAGTGGCCTAAGTATTTATTGGAGCTTCAGCTTCAGCATCAGTCCATCCAATGAATATTCAGGGTTGGTTTCCTTTAGGACTGACTAGTTTGATCTCGTTGCAGTCCACAGGATTCTCGAGAATCTTCTCCAACACCACAGTTCAAAAACATCAATTCTTCAGCTCTCAGCTTTCTTTATGGTCCAACTCTCTTGTCCGTTCGTGATTACTTGGAAATACTGTTGCTTTGACTATATGGGCCTTTGTTGGCAGTGATGTCTCTGCTTTTTAATATGCTGTCTGGGTTTGTCAGGGCTTTTCTTCTGAGGAGCAAGGATCTTCTAATTTCATGGCTGCAGTCACTGCAGTGATTTTGGAGACCAAGAAAATAAAGTCTGTCACTATTTCCATTTTCCCCCCAGCTATTTGCCATGAAGTGATGGGACCAGATGCCTTGATCTTATTTTTTTGAATGTTGAGTTTTAAGCCAGCCTTTTCACTCTCTTCTTTCACCTTTATCAAGAGGCTCATTAATTCTTCTTCACTTTCTGCCCTAAGGGTGGTTTCATCTGCATACCTGAAGTTATTGATATTTTTCCTGGCAATCTTTATTCCAGCTTGTGAGTCATCTAGCCTGGCATTTCTCATGATGTACTCCGCCTATAAGTTAAATAAGCAGGGTAACAATATACAGCCTTGACGTACCCCTTTCCCAATTTTGAACCAGTCCATGTTCCAAGTCCAGTTCTAACTGTTGCTTCTTGACCTGCATACAAGTTTCTCAGGAGACAGGTAAAGTGTCTGGTATTCCCATCGCTTTCAGAATTTTCCACAGTTTGTTGTGATCCATAGAGTGAAAGGTTTTAGACTAGTCAATGAAGCAGATGTTTCTTGTATTTTTTCTTTTATCCTTAGTGGTGTTTCGATTTATGCCCCTGTTTGTGAAATTGAGAGAGGCCAAACTTGATTCTTCTTCCAAATCTATAATATCTTAAGAATTTAATCTGAATATCCAAATTTTAGAGTTGGGTTAGGTTTCCTCTTATTTATTTGTTTATTAGCATAATGATCCCCCTAATGAGAAAGCAATTGTAGTAATTGAACAATAGCTTGGTAGTGGCAACTAGGAGAATATGCCTGCTGCCTTTATGCTTTCTGTTCCTCAGTTTCCTCCGATGTATTCGTGGGAGGCATGTCACGATGTTGTATAAGATTATACTGAATGTCAATTGTGTTTGTTTTAAAACACTCACAAAGCTATTTTTGTCCCCCAAATTGCCTACTCTTGCAAACATACTAATTTTAAAAGGATCCCTGTGGTAATGTGATTTATAATTAAGCTGTCAGTTTAAAATATTTTGATTTCAATTTAATTTGAAAAGGAAAATCCACTTCAAGTTAAGTTTACTACGTGAAATTTTGTGTAAATACTAACAGCACATGGAAATAACATTTTGTTTAATTTTATAGCTACCATTTATTTTTTTTATCTGACCTCATTTTTTTTTTTCAGTTGCCTTTAGGGAACAATATGAGAACTCTACTTAGTTCTAATTTAAATCCTATCGATTCTTATCAATATAAATCGAAGATTATACAAAATTATATATTCTATTGACTTGGATAAGAGGCAGTTCATTGAATTCTGCTAAAACAGTTTTTATATTAAAGCTGATTCATTTTATTTCCTTACTTCAATTATAGGCTAACAAACTCTTAAACACAAAATTAAGAAAGTCTTGCCCATGTAAAAATAATTTTTTTTAATTCTATGTAAAGCAAATGTCTGTCATATCAAGACTTTCATAATTATAAAGGTTATCAGGCATCACTCTTAGTATCATTGAAAATTGTTTGATTTTTGTGGAACTTCTTTAACCAATCAAGTTCAATAATATTTTTGACTTTTCTTTGCATTAAGGATATGCCTATGAAGATATATGTAGGTCATATATAATGTACTCATCTCTCTTCTCCCATCTTATTTTATGCTCTGGAGTTGAGCTGCATATAGTTTAAGTGAATCTATGTGATGAATTTTGGAGCAATCTTGACCCCAGTGTGTCAACTTCTGTGAGTTTGACTGTTCTCAAAAGAATTTGTTGGTTGAGCTAGAGAGCCTCAAAGAAACTGTGACTTGAAGAAAGAAGAGTAAAGTTTGGGGAGGGAAAGTGAAAAAGGTTGAAAAAAAGTACATATAACTTTATAAATAAAAATTTTGTCATATGCATCAAGAGTAGTTCAAGAAAATTATTCTTATGGCTTCTAAATCCTTGAATCTAGCAATATAGCAGGATTTAGAAAAATTTAAATATCCTGTTTCCTGAAGAACCATTTATTTGCCAATTGTCAAGTTAAGACCATGGGAAAGTGTATTACAATTTTTCTAGTACAGATTCCATTTGGAACAGTAGAAAGGGTCAAACATTCTCCACCTCATGCTTTGGATCCCCTGGGAGACAATCCATTTTAGGGATAGTTTAATACTTTATAAATACTCTCATAAACTTCCATCAAAGAAATTTTTTAACATATCTATAAGGCAAGTTTTTTTAATGCTTGTTTTGCTTCTTCAAGAGGAAAAAAATGAGATGGGAAGGGATGGAATTAAGATTTAAAGAAATGTGTCTGATTTGTGTTTGATTCTTTCCAGAAACAGGAAATTTATTAGAAGAAATTGATGGTAATCAATAAGGGAAATAGTTTGCATTCTTATTGGCCATGGTTTCTCCGGTGAAAGAACCTTGAATACATTTTGATTGAGTAAATAGGTTTGAATAAAATTTATAGAATGTTTGATCTTCAGGACAATCCTGTGGATGAGAAAAAGCAGTAGTATATCTCTTTCTAATGTTGTTGCTAACTTGACCACCTGACCCAAAATCGGTATCAATACACTCCATTTGTGAAAGACCTAGAAGTCATCTGAACAAACAGGAATTGAGATATTAAAACCACTGGTTTTATCTCCTATCTGGAATTAAAAATCTGTCACCCAGTCAAAACATGGGTTAATTGCTTATGTGATAAGGAAAAAAAAAAGCTAGATATTGAAGTGAGAAATCTAAGTAGCTAAATATGTTTATAATTAAATATTAATATGACCTGTTTTTCAAAAAGGTACACTGAGACTTCCCACATGGCGCTAGTGGTAAAGAACCTGCCTGCTAATGCAGGAGACATAAGGGATGTGGGTTCAATCCCTGGGTCAGAAAGACGCCCTGGAGAAGGGAATGGCAACCCACTCCAGTATTCTTGCCTGGAGAATCCCATGGACAGAGGAGCCTGGCAGGCTACAGTCCATGAGGTTGCAAAGAGTCAGACATGATTAAGCATCTGAGCACACACACTGAAATTTACTGCAGAAAGAATGTAAGACTTCCTCTGAAGTTGATATACAACTGGAGAATATAATAAGCCCAAGGAGCAGCTGCAGGAAGCCTACATTCTTGGAGGGAAAGAGTATCTTGAATTTGTGAATTCTAACAAGTCATTTCACGTATTGGTAACCAAGCCATGAAAGACGAAAGGACCATACTCTGGCTTGTATGCCATAGAAATCATGCCTGACTTTTAAATTTAGATTTGGTTCCGTTTCCAGTGAATTAAGGGCAGGGAGAATTAAAAAAAAAAAAAAAAAAAACACTAACTAAAATTGAACATCAGATAAATTTAAAATGTAAGATGTAAAGATGATACATTCTGGACCTAGATAATTTGAATTCTGTATCTGAACAGCAGGACAGAAATGGGGAGATTAGGCCTTCCTATGATGACACCAGAAACATCTCGTCTCCTGGGTGGCAGCGGTCACATTATTCATGAAGCTTGCTCTAAAGTCTTTCGGCTGTTCTCTTGCCCTCAGTCTTTCCAGGCACCAGGGTCTCTTCCAACTTTTGTGTCTACTGTGTGTGGGTGGGTGTGTTAGTTGCTCAGTCATATCTGACTCTTTGCGACCCCATGGACTGTAGCCCACCAGACTCCTCTGTCCATGGAATTCTCCAAGCAAGAATACTGGAGTGGGTAGCCATTCCCTTCTCCAGAGGATCTTCCCCCTCCAGAGATCAAATCCAGGTCTCCAGCATTGCAGGCAGATTCTCTACCATCTGAGCCACCAGGGAAGCCCTTTGTGTTTACTAAGTAATAGTAAATGTTAATTCTTTATTAATGGATGTTGAAAATAATTTTCTCTGAATGGAACCCAGTCTGGGATCTTTTCATAAGCAAGCCTAAGTCAAAGCTATGGCAACAGGAAAGAGAGGCCAGTCTCAGTCTGAGCTCTAATCCAAGGAAAACAAGGGCAGGAGATTTTTAAGAGGTGGGATGGAAGTCTCTCAACCCACCTTTGTTTGTTAATTGGGTTTATCCAGGTGGCACCAGTGGTAAAGAACCCACCTGACAATGCAGGAGATGTGACAGACACCTGTTCGATCCCTGGGTTGGGAAGATCCCCTGGATGAGGGCATGGCAACCCACTCCAGTATTCCTGCCTGGAGAATCCCCATGGGCAGAGAAGCCTGAAGGGCTACAGTCCATAGGGTCTCAAAGAGTCAGACACAACTGAATCAATTTAGTGACTTACCTTCCTACAGACACAGAAAGATACAGGTACTGTCTTCCTACAGTCCATGGGGTGACAAAGAGTCAGACGTGACTTAGCAACTGAACAATTGTCTTCCTGGATGTCTAGATTTGAAAGGGTTGACTTTCAAGTCATTTCTGGGCTGTAAAACTGGCAAGAACATTTTAAAGATATTTACATTTCACAGAAGCAGAGAAAGATTTTACAATGATATATTTTCTAAAGGACTTCCCAGATGGCACCGATAGTTAAAAAAAAAAAAAAAAAAATCTGCCTGCCTATTCAGGAGACACAAAAGATGGAATTTCAATCTCTGGGTCAGGAAAATCCCCTGGAGAAGGAAATGGCAACCCACTCCAGTATTTTTGTCTGGGAAATCCCATGGACAGAAAAGACTGGCAGGCTCCAGTCCATGGGGTCGCAGAGTCGGACTGTGTGCATGCATGGTACAAGTAGTAAAAGAGAGATAAAGGGACAATAACTTTGAGATATAGCTTCAAAGACAGCTTCAAGTCAGGAAGAAAACTGTGTAAAGTTTAGTCAAGCTGAGGGGGACCAACTTGAGTGGTATATTATGTTGTGATTATATTAGAGTTTGGACTTCATCTCCAAGAGTCTTTGATTCTGGACCTATGGGTGTGACTCATTTGGACTTTTGGAAAAGGGAAAGAACAATGAGAATGCTTTGATACCCTTCTTTATTCTGTTACCAACTACTTATTTCTTGAGAGGATGCCTTTGGAGCTTTTAAATATTATAATTTGAGAATAAAAGAGATATTTATCCTAGTAACAAACAATAATGCAATACCTTGAATTATTGGAATTACATAGAGGATTATCACAGAAATATAATTAGTAGTAGTATTTTTAGTACTTGTATTGAACGAACCATCATGATGCATATAAGAGAGATGTGGTTATTTTACAAAGACAAGTAAATTAAGGTAAGTTGTGCTGAACAATTACTTAAATAGAATAACCTTCTTTTATGAGCAGCTTCTTACCTTCAAACTGGAATTAAAAGATAAAGTGTTTTTATGCCATCTTCTAAGGAGTTAGTAATAATTATAAATTCTCATCCTCCTTCAGAACCTTTTAAACAAAAAGCCTTATTTTCTGGAAAATTCTGTAGTCCTCTAAAGCTGAAACATTATTCAGAATAAAATAAAACATTAAAATGTTGATAAAAAAGAACTACTTAGCTAATTCTTGGTTCTCTGAAAGCTAAAGGTCTCTAATACCTATATTTTGAATGCGATTGAGGGTAATTAAATATGATTTTCCAGTTACTGGGGAAAGCGCAGATGTGACTGGGATTGCTGAGATAATTTTATGGAGCTAATGTGATGCTGACCGTGTGAGGGGAGGTGAAGGTGAGGCAGTTAACAGTAGATACAAAGATTTGGAACTGGGAGTCTTTGAACTATAACTGAAAGAATCAGAGCAAGGACTAAAAGTCATTTTTGCACTCCTGTCTTTTCTTCTTTCTTTCTGCCATTCTTACAGCAGCTGAATCGTTGGCATCTCTCCCCTCACTCTTCCTTTCCATCTTTTCCTTCTATTTGTTTCTCCTTTGGCACTTGTTCTTTAGGAAAATAGGACACAAAATCAATATATAACATCAGACAGCCTTCAAGAAGTAAGTCCTAATCATGCTAGTACTCAGTCAGCCATGTCTGAAGACTCAACCTTCTCTCTGGGTTTAATAGGATAAAGCTAGTTGTGGAAAAGGAATTGAGAAATGTGGCTCCACTGATAAGGAAACCTCACCATAAACTATGAATTAGCCACAGTTCACTAGATTTACTTCTGGAGTGTTTTGTTGCTATTATAATGCCTTTTTTACTCTGTGACTTCTGTGGTCATAGCACCTAGGATAATGACCCTCCATCTATTTGCACAGGTGCAAGGAAATTAAAAAAAAAGATCCTAAAATGTACACACAGATACACATACACATAAGCATGCCAGGCTTACTAGAAAAGAATATTTCATCAGTAAAGTAAATGTTATGAAGTCCTGTGACTCATCATTCATGATTTACTCATAACACAAATTAAAAAATAATTTTGAAAGAAGTTGACAGATTGGACCACAGGCATAAATCTAAGCTATCCAGACGGTGTAACTCTGCCACAGTAACATTATGGGAACAGCTGCTATCTTTGTGTAACTCACACCTAGGTTGTTTTTGTAGATCCTAATGATAACAAATTAGCAGATTAGAAATTGCCAAAAATCAAGGATACCTTACTGAAGAATCACTAAAATGAAACAGTGTTTTGGCTAATGCTATTCTTGGTAGATCTCAGAATTTATAGAAAAAAAAAAAAAAGAATGTTTTGTGTGTAAACATCTGTTGCTTCAGGAGAGCGTCCATCAGGCAGTTGCTGAATGATGTAGACATATGTGGGCTTCCCTGGGGTTCAGTAGGTAAAGAATCCACCTGCCAGTGCAGGAGACGCATGTTCAATCCCTGGGTCAGGAATATCTCCTGGAGGAGGAAATGGTAACCCACTCCAGTATTCTTGCCTGGAGAATTCCATGGACAGAGGACCTGACAGGCTACAGTCCATGGGGTCGCAAGCGAGTTGGATACAACTGAGCAAGTAAAGAATGACAACATATGGAATGCCTTAAGATCTGTGGTACTGCTGAATTTCTTACCGTGGCAAGAAACTTCTAACTAGGTTTAAAAAAAAAAAAAAAACTGTTTTATAAAGTCAGCTGTTGAATAGTTTGATGTAAAAGAAAGCATTTCAAAGGATATTTCATTTAAATGTAAATGTGAACTATGCGTTATTAAAGAGAATGTGGCTTTTCATATTCTTGTTTTTCTAGACACCTGGGATCAAAGTCACCTTTTGAACTTACACAGGAAGCTTCTAAAGTTGAATCTTACTGTTAGGAATTTCAGTTCTTTATTTTCACTGTTAAAAGACAAATGCTACCTAAAGCTTTATCTGCAGCATTAATTTTCCCGTAAAGACAGGGGAACTGAATTAGCAGGGGAAAGAGTAGGACTCTGCAACATTTAGGTAGTAGCTTTGGAATCAGAGCTCTCAGCAGTTTCATGCTTTGTGGATAATTAAAATCAATACAAAATAATTACACAGCTGGAAGGATCTCCAGATACTTAATCCAGTCCCTTTCCTCTAGGAGAAACTAACTCCAGCCTAAACCAACCTCCACACAGGCATTCAGGTTACATGAAAGCAATAGGAACCCTGGATTCACTTTCTGCACTTACTAAGAATATTGCAAATGTGACTTGGACCCCACTCCAGGACTCTTGCCTGGAAAATCCCATGGACGGAAGAGCCTGGTGGGCTGCAGTCCATGGGGTAGCAAAGAGTTGGACACGACGGAGCAACTTCACTTTCACTTTTCACTTTCATGCATTGGAGGAGGAAATGGCAACCCACTCCAATGTTCTTGCCTGGAGAATCCCAGGGATAGGGGAGCCTGGTGGGCTGCTGTCTATGGGGTCGCGCAGAGTCGGCGGACATGACTGAAGCGGCTTAGCAGCAGCAGCAACAAGTGTTCAGAAAGAGGTTATTATTTATTATCACAAGCATGATATAAGCATCATACAACAGTCTCCTGCAACCCTGAGATTAACAGTAGAAGGCAGTGATGGTCAAAATGACTGTCCTTTTTAGTATTTCTTATGTTGGATCTTAAAAGTCCAGATCAATGTCTACTTCCTTCCTGAAATCGTGCTGTATGTTTAGTTGCTCAGTCATGTCTGACCCTTTGTGACCGCATGTACTGTAGATGGCCAGGCTCCTCTGTCCATGGGATTTTCCAGACAAGAATACTGGTGTGGTTGGCTGTGCCCTCCTCCAGGGAATCTTCCCAAATCAGGGATCAAACCCAGGTCTCCTGCATTACAGGCAGAGTCTTTACCATCTGAGCCACCAGGGAAGCCCAAAAATAATGGAGTGTGTAACCTATCCCTTCTCCAGGGGAAATGCCCGACCCAGGAAGAGAACAGGGGTCTCCTGCATTGCAGGCAGATTCTTTACCAGCTGAGCTACCATGGAAGCCCCTAAAATTTTACTAATCTCAATATCCATCTGTCATTTAGTTTTGGCTCCTTAGTAAGGGAGGACTGATGTTGAAGCTGAAACACCAATACTTTGGCCACCTGATGCGAAGAACTGACTCATTTGAAAAGACCCCCATGCTGGGAAAGATTGAAGGCAGGAGGAGAAGGGGACGACAGAGGTTGAGATGGTCGGATGGCATCACTGACTCAATGGACATGGGTTTGGGTGAACTCCGGGAGTTGGTGATGGACAGGGAGGCCTGGCGTGCTGTGGTTCGTGGGGTCTCAAAGAGTTGGACACAACTGAGCCACTGAACTGAACTGAACTGAGGATATTAACATATATAAATCTATAATATGGATATAGATAGCTGTATTAAGAAGCTTTTGACATCTCTCCACCTTAATGAGAAGTCCTTGAATGCTAGTTGTCAGGCTTAACACAATTCTCTGTATTAAGTCATTTCTTAGCATATGCTGGTTTTTAATATTTTTTTTGAAATCTAGTTGAAGCTATTTTGCTTTATTATATCTGTCCTCAGTGCAGGTAAGGACAATCATGAGAAATGGTAAGTCTTTTGGCTGATTTCTTTTCTCTATTCCCACATTGTTTCTTTTATTTCATTTTCAAGGCTCCTTTTTTATTTTATAGAGGTCAAATATCATAAGAACAAAGTAAATCATATTTCCAAGTTTCATTAATGTTCCACTTTCTTCAGGTAAAATTTGATGTGACAAAATTAGTCTACAACAGAAAATTTGGGGATGGTTGCTTGGAGCTCAATTTTATTTTTTAAATACACTTTTCCTAAAGAAAAAGGTCATGGTTCATGAAGCCTCTGGTAAATCAGTAGCATTCAAAAACCTTAAAGTAATCTTTCAAGTTAGATTAGAGGATTAGTCCAAGTAATCTGCAGAGTTTTAGGGAAACTTAATATGTTATAGTCACTACTCAAATTCAAAATAAAATTTTCACCGCAATTTCTGTATGCCAAAATCTGGTTATATGTACATGAAAAATAATGAACAATGACAGCTTCTATCACTTCATTAGTTCATTACCACCACATTAATTCTCCTTTGACAGTTTCTTAAAGCAAGTTAAAAAGAGTGCTCAGTCAGACATTTGTGAGAGAAAAAGGAATTTGGAAATAACACAGTAATATAGCTGTTGGATTTGTTTCATAATGTAAGAGACTATTTCATATGATATACATATATTATCCATATGTGTACATACATATATAGTCTTACATGTCTAACTTATGTGTTATGTGATGGTCTATTTTTCCTTTTTATTTTTTTTTTAATTTTATTTTATTTTTAAACTTTACATAATTGTATTAGTTTTGCCAAATATCAAAATGAATCCACCACAGGTAGTTGGCACAATTTCTGGTTATTTGGTGATGTGCTTAGGCAGGCATTACCAAGCAAGGCCTTCCCTCCACCCCCCGACCCCCCGTTGAGGAAATGAGACCAGCAGTGCTTATGTGAAACGCACATGAAGACATCAGTCTTTGGTGATCATCTGGTCACATTAGCATTGTGCTTTGCTAATAACGTGGGTTTGGGCACAGATCTAATGATATTAATGGCAATCACTTCTGTTTGGAGAGAGAGAGTAAATGATGGGGAATTGTGCCCTGTCCGCCCTTAGTCCTCTGTTCTCTCTCCCACAGCCATATCCCACCTGGAACTGGAGGCAGTCTTTCTTGGCTTTTCTATTTTTTCTAATATTTCTTAGCCTTGTGGGAGAAGATTGGAGGAGGAATACAAGAAATTTAGTTCAAAGTAGGTGACTTCCTCTTGAATATCACCACTAGGCTTGTTCAAAGAGAAACTCAGAACCTTTTTCCTTTGTAAGGTAGTCATATCCATACAAAAGCTTTTAGGCTATAACCCAGGTATGTCATGTTACAGCAGATTTCCATTTACATACTAGAGAATTCTGTATATTTATATGTTAAGAGAATTCTAACATAAAAATGTTTTCATGTATTTTTCAGTAAAATGTTTAAAATCTGAAGGAAAAGAAAATTCCCAACAGATTCTACAAGGAGGGGACACATTTATTCCTTCTACAAGAATTTACTGGGTGTCTTGTATGTGCTAGGCATATCCTCACTGGAGACAAAGTAGGAAAAGGAACACAGAGTTTCTGTATCTAATAATACTTAATGGGTAAAAGCTTGTATTTATAAAACGGGTGTGTGTGTGTGTGTGTGTGTGTGTGTGTGTTTGCATTAATTGCTTAGTCATGTCCAACTCTTTGCAACACCATGGACTGTAACCCACCAGGCTCCTCTGTCTATGGAATTCTCCAGGCAAGAATACTGGAGTGGGTAGCCATTCCCTTCTTCAGGGGATCTTCCCGACCCAGGGTTCGAACCAAGGTCTCCTACATTGCAGGCAGTTTCTTTACCATCTGAGGACCTACCCTTAAAACCGTTAGACTCAGTAACTCTATAGTGCCCATGACATCTTACACTAAATATGTAGTAAGTACTTGTTTAATGATACTTTTACTCACCAAATTGGAAAGTCATTAAATTCTGAGTTAGAATATCTCTACTTTAGGGTGAACAAACAAAAGCCCTGGCTTTGATCAACACATAGAAAAAGAAATATTTATTTGTTTTGAGTCTGCCTCATAGTATAAAGAATATAAAAAAAATTATTTACATCTACTGAAAAAAGAAGACTCTGCAAGTTTTATTTCCAAAACGTTTCACCACACTTACTTATTAGCTACGGATGGTTTGTATATTGTGATAGACTACCACGTGAGATCTTTTTTTGTTGTTGTTGCTATTTTTACTATTTCTGAAAGATTTGCAGCCACTTTTCCCCATCAGCTTGGTTCCTTCCTCTTCTGCCCTGGAGTCCTACTTTCCTGGCAAACAGCAGGAATGTTATAGGTTTAGGAATTAACCTTCAAGAAGGTGGTTTAGACGGTGATGTCTGTATGCACTGCTCAATTCTTTATCTTCTCTTCTGGCTGCAATTTGGCAAAGTGACAATATACCAAAAAATGCAGAAGGAAATGATTGCCTTGGAGATTTTTTTACTGGCGAAGTCCTTTTCTTGAAAGAAACATCACTCACATTTAGCCTAGATTATACACTATGACCTGGAATTGGAAACCTCGTGGCTGATGAATTGAGACTTTTCTGTGAAACAAGCCAAACAATTTTAGTTAGAGTCATGAACTGCTCATACAGACTATCAAATTCAACCAGATGAAACAGTGTCTGGCAAAACTTTGAATCTAAAAAGCAAAATAGAGTCACATAAGGGAAAGTAAGAGATTAAAATGTTAAATATGTGCTAAAATTTCTATTGCTGAGGCTAATCATTTCTCACTGCTGACAGGCCACAGAAAGGGTTCATACAGATGGTGGGGCTTTAGAGAATGATACCCATTTTGCTTGGTTTTTTATTTCTATGGTTTATTAAAATTATTGTTGTTCTTTATTGAACTGCTTAGGAGATTTTCACTAATGTAGCAAAGCCTGGACTTGTTGCAAGAAATATTGTCTAAAAAGTGATAGCATTAGAGCTATTTTTCTCTTCCTCCTATATGGATAAGTTAACTAGGTCTTTTTTATATAAACCAATCTTAACAAAGCAGTCTTAATAAGTACTTTATATTTTAATCTTAAAAAGCCCCCATAGTCAAGTAGTGTTTTAAAATATCAGGTAAAATTTTCAAGTTCATTTTTTTTTTGGAACTTTTAAAGAGCCATAGAAAGCGAATATAAAAATGAATAAATTTAACAGTAGTGATAGAGAAGGATTCAAATATAATACATGAAAGGTCTTATAGATTATTTTAACCACTTAATTAAGAAAAGTGAGAACAGCACTTCTCAGATAATTTTTTAAGTAAGTATTACCACAACTAATTATACTGAAGGCTCTCAAAATGAGGGAATTAGTCATGGAATAACATTTCCTACAATTAATGACATATTTAATTTTCTTGTTTAGTCATATTGCTTTCTTTATTCCCAGGCAAAACATAATTGAGAGAATGTATTATTTCATCTAGAAATTAACAGCTGGCTGGTAAGAAAGACTTGTGTCAGGTCACTTACTGCCTTTTTAAATTTTATTATATACTGTGACAGAAAATTAATGATGCCTGCAGTATTTAGCATAGTTCACAACCCATATTTTAATGAAAATATACTGTTATTAATGATAAACATTCCAAAGATATAATATACTTGAATTGTTGGCCATTTTATATCTGTTCTGTATAATTCTATGAAATGAAGTTATATTCATTCTGTTTATTAATTTGGGCTTCATGGAGTAAAATTTGCATTCATTATATTCATGTATGTATAAGATTATATGAATTTAATCAACTCAACGCATGACAAGTAGTGTTTGACTGACAGTTTCTTCAAGATTCTAATCTGGTCAAGAATTTATTTCCCATTCATCTTATCATAGACTTTCATAGACTTATCAGCACTTTAAATTAGACTGAGCACATTAGCATTTTAAGTAGCATACATTCCCTTCATTCTCCTTGTGCCGAAAGCACGATTGTGTCCACAGACAGACAGAGACTTGTATAGTCACTGCAGAGGTCCTTCCATAGCATGCACTGATACTAAAGGCGTGATATCTCCAGTTTGGCATCTCAAATATATGTTCCCTACCTAGTTTAAATTAGAATCCCTTTTTCCTAGAGTGGATAGCAGGGCCCCTTACATTATAGTACGTCAGTTGTAAAATTCCAGATTCTCAAATAAGGTCACCTCATTTTTAGTCCCACTGAATTCAGTCATTTTCTTTATACCAGCAGGTAGTGATTGGCTATGACCTCTCCAAGCCAAGAACTATGATAATAAGAAAGACGTGGTATATCCCTGGGCTAACATGGGAACAGTTATTTTTGGAACCATAGACATAAAAATACTGGAAAGAATGTCTTAATAGTTTTCCTATAGAAGATATGTTTGGAAGTACAGAATACTTGGAGCAATACTGATAAATAGATTGTATGACTAGTCAAGATGTCACCATTAATAATGAATGTGAAGCAGTTTTATATGTATATATATATATATAATTTTTTATTTTAATTGGAGGCTAGTTACTTTACAATATTGTAGTGGTTTTTGTCATACATTTTCATGAATCAGCCATGTGTACATGTGTTTCCCATCCTGAACCCCTCTCCCACCTCCCTCCCCATCCCATCCCTCTGGGTCATCCCAGTGCACCAGCCCCAAGCATCCTGTATCCTGCATCGAACCTGGACTGGCGATCTATTTCACATATGAAAATATCCATGTTTCAATACCATTCTCCCAAATCATCCCACCCTTGCCCTCTCCCACAGAGTCCAAAAGACTGTTCTATACATCTGTGTCTCATTTGCTGTCTCGCATACAGGGTTATCATTACCATCTTTCTAGATTCCATATATATGCATTAATATGCTGTATTGGTGTTTTTCTTTCTGGCTTACTTCACTCTGTATAATAGGCTACAGTTTCATCCACCTCATTAGAACTGATTCAAATGTATTCTTTTTAATGGTTGAGTAATATTCCATTGTGTATATGTACCATAGCTTTCTTATCCATTTGTCTGCTAATGGACATCTATGTTGCTTCCGTGTCCTGGCTATTATAAACAGTGCTGTGATGAACATTGGAGTATAAGCATCTCTTTCAATTCTGGTTTCCTCAGTGTGTATGCCAGAAGTGGAATTGCTGGGTCATATGGCAGTTCTATTTCCATTTTTTTAAGGAATCTCCACACTGTTCTCCATAGTGGCTGTACTAGTTTGCATTCCCACCAACAGTGTAAGAGTGTTCCCTTTTCTCCACACCCTCTCCAGCATTTATTGCTTATAGACTTTTGGATAGTAGCCATTCTGACTGGCATGAGATGGTACCTCATAGTGGTTTTGATTTGCATTTCTCTGATAATGAGTGATGTTGAGCATCTTGTCATGTGTTTGTTAGCCATCTGTATGCGTTCTTTGGAGAATTGTCTGTTTAGTTCTTTGGCCCATTTTTTGATTGGGTCATTTATTTTTCTGGAATTGAGCTGTGGGAGTTGCTTGTATATTTTTGAGATTAATTCTTTGTCAGTTGCTTCGTTTGGTATTATTTTCTCCCATTCTGAAGGCTGTCTTTTCCCTTGTTTATAGTTTCCTTTGTTGTGCAAAAGCTTTTAAGTTTAATTGGGTCCCATTTGTTTATTTTTGCTTTTATTTCCAATACTCTGGGAGGTGGGTCATAGAGGACCCTGCTGTGGTTTATGTCGTAGAGTGTTTTGCCTATGTTTTCCTCTAGGTGTTTTGTAGTTTCTGGTCTTACATTTAGATCTTTAATCCATTTGAGTTTATTCATTGATTAGCTCTAGTAATTTTCTGGTGGAGTCTTTAGGGTTTTCTATGAAGAGGATCATGTTATCTGCAAACAGTGAGAGTTTTACTACTTCTTGTCCAATCTGGATTCCTTTTATTTCTTTTTCTGCTCTGATTTCTGTGGCCAAAACTTCCAAAACTATGTTGAATAGTAGTGGTGAGAGTGGGCACCCTTGTCTTTTCCTGACTTTAGGGGAAATGCTTTCAGTTTTTCACCATTGAGGATAATGTTTGCTGTGGGTTTGTCATATATAGTTTTTATTATGTTGAGCTATGTTCCTTCTATTCCTGCTTCCTGAAGGGTTTTTATCATAAATGGATGTTGAGTTTTGTCAAAGGCTTTCTCTGCATCTATTGAGATAATCGTATGGTTGTTAATCTTTCAATTTGTTAATGTGGTGTATTACATTGATTGATTTGTGGATATTGAAGAATCCTTGCATCCCTGGGATAAAGCCCACTTGATCATGATGCATGGTCTTTTCAATATGTTGTTGGATTCTGTTTGCTAGAATTTTGTTAAGGATTTTTGCATCTATGTTCATCAGTGTTATTGGCCTGTAGTTTTCTTTTTTGTGGCATCTTTGTCAGGTTTTGGTATTAGGGTGATGGTGGCCTCAGAGAATGAGTTTGGAAGTTTACCTTCCTCTGCAATTTTCTGGAAGAGTTTGAGTAGGATCGGTGTTAACTCTTCTCTAAATGTTTGGTAAAATTCAGCTGAGAAGCTGTCTGGTCTTGGGCTTTTGTTTACTGGAAGATTTCTGATTACAGTTTCAATTTCCATGCTTGTGATGGGCCTGTTAAGATTTTCTATTTCTTCCTGGTCCAGTTTTGGAAAGTTGTACTTTTCTAAGAATTTGTCCATTTCTTCCAAGTTGTCCATTTTATTGGCATATAGTTACTGATATAGTCTCTTATGATCCTTTGTATTTCTGTGTTGTCTGTCATGGTTTCTCCATTTTCATTTCCAATTTTGTTGATTTTATTCTTCTCCCTTTGTTTCTTGATGAGTCTGGCTAATGGTTTGTCAATTTTATTTATCCTTTCAAAGAACCAGCTTTTGGCTTTGTTGATTTTTGCTATGGTCTCTTTTATTTCTTTTGCATTTATTTCTGCCCTGATTTTTAAGATTTCTTTCCCTCCACTAACCATGGGGTTCTTCATTTCTTCCTTTTCTAGTTGCTTTAGGTGTAGAGGAAGTACAGAATACTTGCAGGAATACTAATAAATAGATTTATGAATAGTCAAGATTCACCATTAATAATGAATGTGAAGCAAAGTTTATTTTCCTAAAATGATACCAAGTCATATTTGCAGAGCTATGATAATGAGTAAAATGTATCCATTGGTTTCAAGATAGTTCCAAGTGAGTTTAGAAGGTATGAATTGTCACAAAATAATACAGCTGAGTTTTCAAAACCTTAAATAATACCCAGTTTGAGAAACTTCAATCACAACACCATTTCACTTATAATTCACTTTTAAGTGTCTGTATTCCCATGATTGACTGACAGTGACAGGTGTTTCTGAGTGATTGCTATAAGGGAAGTATCTAAGATGGGTTATAGCAAAAATAAGTCTCTCTAAAAGAAGAAAATTAAAAGGAACCAGGTAGGGAAATTCATTTCTGAGTGAAAAAAATACATCAGGCTTTCAAATCCCTCTTTTAGGCTTATGCCTCACATTGAAAAGGAAGAATTTGAGAAAAACAGAGGCTCTAGAGACAATAGATAAGAAGTTTCCCTCCCGTTAGCCTGAACAGGGCACAGAGGTGAGACTGGGCAACCTAAATTACACTGAATTATCTGAACTATAAAAACATTTGGGATATGAATTTGCCTCTACTTGAACAGGAACAGAAAACGTGTAAATGAATATTATAATCAGTGTTTGTGCCTAGCAGCACAATAACATTATTTTTTTCAAAAGTTACAAATGTTTCAGCATTTTTCTGTGAAATCATAACTCTCAGATATTTTAAAAACACAAAGGAGAAAATGTAAAGCCTTTCTGGAATGACAGCTGCTAAAAGTAACTAAAATTTTCAGTTTGGTGTGAATCCTTTCATACTTTTCAAAATACATAAATAAATAAATATACATATATATGTATATTTACATTAATGTGTTTTTTATAATATTCTTCAGGTTAATATTTTACCAGTCATATAAGATGTAAGTAATGTGTGCATTCATAGGAGCCTACTTTATAATTTTGACACTACTATGTTTCGTTAAATGGATGCACCATATTTCATTTAAACTATCCCTTTCTGAAGTATGATAACATATATAAATATAATATAACATAAATTCTAGTGAAATTTAGGTTCTAACAGTTTCTGATCAGTTCAGTCGCTCAGTTTGTGACTCCATGGACTGCAACACACCAGGCCTCCCTGTCCTTCACCATCTCCCAGAGTTTGCTCAAACTCATGTCCATTGAATCAGTGATGCCATCCAACCATCTCATACTCTGCCACCCACTTCTCCTTCCCAGCATCAGGGTCTTTTCAAATAAGTCAGCTCTTAGCATCAGGGAGCCAAAGTATTGGAGTTTCAGCTTCAACATCAGTCCTTCCAATGAACACTAAGGACTGATCTCCTTTAGGATGGACTGGTTGGATCTCCTTGCAGTCCAAGGGACTCTCAAGTGTCTTCTCCAACACCATGGTTCAAAAGCATCAATTCTTCGGTGCTTAGCTTTCTTTATAGTCTGACTCTCACATCCATACATGACTACTGGAAAAACCATAGCCTTGACTAGACGGACCTTTGTTGACAAAGTACTGTCTCTGCTTTTTAATATGCTATCTAGGTTGGTCATAACTTTCCTTCCAAGTGTAAGTGCCTTTTAACTTCATGACTTCATTCACCATCTGCAATGATTTTGGAGCCCAGAGAAATAAAGTCAGCCACTGTTTCCACTGCTTCCCCATCTATTTGCCATGAAGTGATGGGACCGGATACAATGATCTTAGTTTTCTGAATGTTGAGCTTTAAGCCAACTTTTCACTCTCCTCTTTCACTTTCATCAAGAGGCTTTTTAGTTCTTCTTCACTTTCTGCCATAAGTGTGGTGTCATCTGCATACCTGAGGTTATTGATATTTCTCCCATCAATACCAGACCACCTGACCTACCTCTTGAGAAACCTGTATGCAGGTCAGGAAGCAACAGTTAGAACTGGACATGGAACAACAGACTGGTTCCAAATAGGAAAAGGAGTACATCAAGGCTGTATATTGTCTCCCTGCTTATTTAACTTCTATGCAGAGTACATCATGAGGAACACTGGGCTGGAAGAAGCACAAGCTGGAATCAAGATTGCTGGGAGAAATGTCAATAACCTCAGATATGCAGAAGATACCACCCTTATGGCAGAGAGTGAGGAGGAACTAAAGAGCCTTTTGATGAAAGTGAAAGAGGAGAGTGAAAGTTGGCTTAAAGCTCAATATTCAGAAAACTAAGATCATAGCATCCGGTCCCATCACTTCATGGCAAATAGATGGAGAAACAGTAGAAACAGTTTCTGATCAGCCCTTGTAATTAATAGAAGTACTGAACAAAATGGTGCCATTTTTTTTCCCCTGTAACATATGTAACAGAAAATTTAGTTGCTTAGAACAAGATGGGCTTTCCTTGTGGCTCAGCCAGTAAAGAATCTGCCTGCACTGCGGGAGACCTGGGTTTGATCCCTGTTTTGGGAAGGTCCCTGGAGAAGGGGATGGCTACCCACTCCAGTATTCTACCAGGAGAATTTCATGTATTGTATAGTTCATGGGATTGCAAAGAGTCAGACATGACTGAGCAACTTAAACTTTCACTTTCAGGCCAAGATGGAGGAGCCACTGCACTATCACCAAAGAACCAACTCATAAATAGTGTCATGAGAATTGATGGGTTTTTATATCTTTTAATTTTAAATATAAAACAACATCACTCATGGACATCAAGAGATAAAATTTTTCATCCATGTTTTACTAATTTGGAGGTGATTGTTTTTTAATGGAATGTGAGGTCATCCTCTGTGTAAATGGGCAGTGTATTTTTTCCAGAAGAACAGTGAAGTCCAGACTGTCCGCCTATGGATTAACTCTTTGCCCTAGTTCAGTATAGTCCATTGTTATCACAGTAAAGGTTCACATCTAATTTTTTGTTGTTGTTTGTTTGCTTTTTTTTTTTTTTACAAAACAAAGATTTTTCTTTTGGATAAAATATAATCTCCTAATTATCTATATGTCATTATATTATGGGCCCAGGAACTTCATTCATTGGTTTATTAAGCAATTGTTACTGGATTTGTGCTGAATTCTAGTGATTAAAAGATAAATTAGAACGCATCTCTGTCTCCATTCCTCCAGAAGCCACCAGTGTAGGTTGCAGGTAGAGAAGGGACATGAGCAAGGAATTGATACCAAGTATGATATAAGGTAAAATGACAGCCTAGTGATAATTTTGGGTCTTAGTACAGAAAACATGTGAGAAGTAGTGTTAAATAGGGTTTAGGACAACAGTAATGTCAGTTTTAAAAGCGTAACATTTTAAAAGTAAATAGGATACTCCAAAGGAAAGGGGAGATGACTAGTTTAAAATGTATTATTTAATATGTGATGTCAGTCTGTAACTGTTTAAATAAAATGTCTAGTTAACATTAAAATAAAACTCTTTTAGTCTGTGTTGTGATTCAGGGCAATGAACAAGTTAGTCAACCCACTATTCGGCATCATGCTAAATGCCAGATTAAAAACGACCAGGTCTTGTATTCACCTGAGTGGACGTTTTGCCGTTGCGTGGTCACAGCCACCTGCACCATGTGGTTTGGCTACAGGAGCATTTGCTGGAGCTTCTTTGTCATTCAGGATGTCCCCAGCCTCTACACTTCTGTCTGTTCTAATGACCACACTCAGCAAGCCCCAGCTTCCGAAGGAGACTCTGCTAATTAGCTTTGTCGATGCAGCATCTGGTAACTGGTTGGTGGGATAAACAAAAGAGACTCCTGAAGTGAGGGCAGGAAAAATGAATTCTCCAGGCCATGAAAACCAAAATGCAATTACAAGTCAACAAGCCAAAGCCATACAAGCTTGATCATGTACATCAGCCCTGTATTTGGCATTGCCTGGCACTCCACCCTGGGCCCAAACACAGATAATTGCAGTTACACCAGGCTCAGCATTTCAGTTTGGCATCAGTTTCATAATATGATAAAACTTGTCATTTGTAAGCCTGTCTGCTTTTTTTTGAAAAAAGCCCGAGAACAATTTGATCTGTCCCGCTACAACAGACACTGATGCAGGTGGTTTAAAAACAAAGCGTTTAATCAAGGCAGGGTTTTACTTAAACTACTTGATGATTCATCATCCAGCCTCTGCTCATTGTCAGTTGTGCCTCTCTGAGCTATTATTTATAGAATATTTAAAGAGGCTGGACTACATGTGCCTGCGACTTAGGTTCTATTGTACTATAAATTATAGTTCCAATGTGTTTCAAATTCGGCATGGATTGTCAGAATGCCATGACTCATGCTCGATTCAGATGAATACTGTATAGTAGTTATACCAAAAAGCACTGTTGTCATTATTAGTTTACTGGCAATTCTGGAATATTCCTAGACTATAGTTTTTGATTTGTACGTTTGTTTTTATACAGGTTTTAGCCCCACAACATTCTACTCCTGTATTTCCTTATATTCATTTTCATTGCAGGGTAAAAATCAATCAATGACATAATGAAAACTGTGTAGATTCTGGTCCCTTAAAATGGCCATTGTTGTAGGAAATTGCTCAGGGTAATACACTCCTTTCTCCATCAAGAAAAGAGACCAACATTTGTGGTTTTCTCAGAGGAGAGACTATAGATTTATTGAATCACATTCTGCATTCTGAGGTAAGTTTTTTCTCTCATAAGCAAACTATTAAAAACAAAGCAAATCAGAGTCATTCCCAGCTTAAAGAGAATTGAGGTATTATATTGAGAAGTTAGGCAAATTGTATAATCCACCAGAAGCAATGTCTCAAAGAATTTAGGCATCCAGCAAGCACAAATTTTGATGAAATTTGAAAATTCATACCACAGTATGAAGTTAAAAAAAATCCAAATAGGCATTGCCAGAAGAAAAAAAAGTTTTTTAAAAAAAATATTTCATTAAAAATTCAAGAAAATGAGAAAGTAAGGAATGGAGAGCAAGAGAAAGAAGTAGGGAATATGAAGGAGGAAGCAGAAAGAGTGAAGACAATGTATCTGATTTTTCATTAGGTCTAGCCTGGTTTGCTTTGGGTACCTAGCCTGGGATTATTTTTACCTATTCAATTTTCAAAAACAATCCTTAGTGATATTTCAATGCCCAGTAATATTTTAGTTTTATTTGGAGTCAGTGCTATGCAGGAGGATTATTCATATTTATATGGCAAGCAAAGACATTTAATATAAGTCTTGGACTACTTAGGGAATCAGTGTGAGATTTCCTCTAGCTGCTTCATTTGTAGCCTTAGAGAAATAATGCATTAATCTGCAATTAGATCATGTCATCTTTCAGGGTGTTTAGCTAAGGTGAAACGTGTAATTAGACATTTTAAATTGTGTGTCACCTCCACCCACAGGGTTGACACATGTTGTTTTCTCTTTGGTGCAGTTCTGTGTAAGGATTCGCTCAGTGTATCCAGAAGTCACCTTGACCATGAAAACAAGACTCCTGCAAATCACGGCTTCAGAATTAAATCTAACAGTAACTTAGATTATTTGTGCAATGCAAGTTGAATGAACATGCATTTGATAAATGAATTTTTTATTTTGCTTATTTATTAACATTACTTTTATATTTGAGGATAACTAAATATTATCAAAATGACTAGTAGATAATGATTAAAATAATCTCACATGTATTCTCTTCATCTTTTGTTATGGTAAGTATAGACATGGAAAAGATGCTTTAAAAGAGAGAGAGAAAAAAAAGAAAAAAAAAGAGAGAGAGAATATATGTAAATATCTTCTTAATATTGAATTCAGTCAGTTTGATATGTATACAATAATTACCCTAGAGCATTTTTTCAGTAATGGCATGTTTGTTATTATAAATAACTTTAGATATGTATTTTTTTCATTTGGGATTTTATAAAATATTAGCAAGTGAGGGAAAATAAAATATACAACCCATCTCTATGTGTATAATAATGAATGCTTAATGTTAAAAACCTATTTGCTAAAATGCACTTAAATGAATGCAGTATGGCCTGCGTTATATTTATCTAATCTTTTATTGCAATGTAATCATGAATTTAAATCCTAATTTTAGGCATGGTATCCTGAGTACTATGTGAAAAGAAAGTAATGATGGAATTTTTATTTTAGCGTTAAAAACAGTTTTCAAGGGACCTAATTAAAATCTTTATCTGCACCTTGAAGATGGGAAAGCTGTGTGAATGCAGGCACTGAATTCATATGCCTTTTGAGATTTTCTTTTCAATTGTATAATTTCACATTTCTAGTTTTTAAAAACCCTTTCTCCTATAAAAAAGGTAGTATTTCTTGTTATCTTTAAATACTGCTTCAACATAAAATGACAGTTAAATAGTTTCTAAAGTATTTTCAAATACTTTGAGGGAAAAGCACACTTTTCCAAGTGTTGAACAATAATTTAGGAGTGCCAATAATTTTAGGAGTTGCCTAGATGCTCTACAACATATCATATTAAAGTAGTGTCTGAATGATTAGCATGATCAAAATTCACAAGAGGAGAAAAGTGTTGCTTATTTAACTTTCCAAGCCCAGCATCCCAGTTTTGTCAGTATATCTTGAGTGAGGTAGCACTGTTTGGTCCTCAGGGAGAAATAAATGCTTATTGGTTATGTATGTGTTTATTTGTATCATTAGTAGTCTGGTGTCAATGAACTACACCTTTATAATGACCAGGAAGAAAACAATCTTCCTTCAACCATATCTTAAAAAGTTTTATGGGACCATGCATTCTATTTTCCGCCCAGACATTATGTGTGTGTGTGTGTGTGTGTGTGTGTGTGCGTGTGTGTATAGATAAAGAATGCAGTGGAGCAGGGAGGAGAAACACTGAAATACGTCTTTTTGTTCCATGGTTATCTAGCAGATCAATCGCATTTTCTTGTGTCTTTCAAAATTTAAAGATCAAATGTATATTAAGATTAATATTTTTCTTTGGCTAAAAAATCAGTGAATTGATCAGTGTAGAACAGGGTGGCATGACAAAGTATTTCAGAATGGAAACTCATAAATATGAGAAATTTTGATAAAGTGAAGTTGCTTTAACTGTTTGAACTTAGGTTTTATTTTTCCTGAGTGAGAATATGGTGTGGGAGGAAGTACCTGGTTAACTGTGAAGCACTAACATTGTTAGAGTGACTGGTTTTGTTTGTATGTCTGGGTATGATTAATAAATGTGAAATAACTTTATGAGAAATAGCTGGAACAACTTAACACAAGCATTAATGTAAAGTGCACAGAGATTCTGGAGGCATACCGCTTGGGTTGGAATCCTGGGTCCTCCACCTGTTTTCTTCTGTGACAGGCTATTTGTTTAATCTACCTGGACCTCAGTTTCCTTATCTGTAAAATGGAGGTAATAGCATTTACATTATTAAATTGCCTTGAGGATGAAGTAAGTTAATATTCTATTCCCTCCTTTTCTCAGCAAGGAAAATTTACATTTTTTTGTTTTTAAAGGATGTATCCTGAATACTTGAAACAATGGTGGCAATGATTTAAAATTGAAAATACTCATTAGAAATGGGAGGAAAAAAGTGTTTCCTAGCAAAATTAATCATTGGCAAGGACATTTATGTTTAGGCTTCGTGTTTTATTAGAAGTTTATTCCAAGATGACTCTTTTATTGAGATTTGACCTCCTATATAGTTGATAAATTAATCAGTAAAGAATAATTCTAGAACTCTAAAGATACAGATTATCATTGGAATAAAAATTTGCCTGTTATGGTGAGTTCCCTTTGGACTTTCATGGATAAAATACTGTCTTAGCATCACAGTTTACTAAGAACATTGCAGGGATTTTTGTTTGTCATGTCTCTTAATGACAGACACTTTAAAAGATTTTGTTGTTCGGGACATAAAGTCCATTATGGTAAAAGGATAACCACTTCTTGAGTAATTTTTTTTTGCTAAGTTGTAATTACCAGTTTAAGTAAGCTTGATAGCCAGCCTTGATGACCACTGATTACACAACATTTGATATAATTGCTCTAGTATTAATAGTAAATCTATTTTGTACTGTGTAACCTCTTATACTTCTTTAATCAAACTGTCCTTGCTCTGTGGATGTTACTTGCCTGCAGGGCAGCAGATTTCTCTTCATAGCTTCTCCTCATATTAGCAGGCTTCCCTTGTGGCTCAACTGGTAAAGAATCCGCCTGCAATGCAGAAGACCTGGGTTCCATCCCTGGGTTGGGAAGATCATCTGGAGAAGAGATAGACTACCCACTCCAGTATTCTGGCCTGGAGAATGCCATGGACTGTATAGTCCATGGCATCCCAAAGAGCCCAACACGAATGAGCGACTTTTCACTTTGGTACCTAGCACAGTGCCAGGCACAGAACAGGCTCTAAGTGAATGGTGGTTAGATGAACAAATCATAATGAATGAAAAAGTGTTAGTCCATTTAAATGTATTTCTACTTTACTGTGCTTAATCTTCAGGCCTAATAAAATTGCTATTAAGACATGCATTAAAGACAAAGTGGTGGGAATCCTAGGAATCAAGGTACTATCAAAGAGTTGTATAGTAATAGACAACACTCATCACTTAACATGGCTCAGATTTATGGAATTTGGCAACTAGTGTGGAGAGCTGTGTATTAGCAACATTGGCCCACAAGTGGTTAATATGACTGTTGAAGCAGTTACTATATTCAAGCACTGAGGTTAATACTTATAAAAGTCTAGGAGGTTGATTTTATTAATTGTATTTTGCATCTAAATGGACTCAGAAAAGTTAAGTCATTTGTTTATGGTTAACAGCCAGTAGGTGGGTAGAGACCAGAATTTGATCCTGTGTTTTTTGACATGAAAAGTCTATATTCTTTGCTTTTCTTTGGAAGTCAAAATACTCTGAGCTTGCCCAAACACACTACATTTTTCCTTTGACTCAATTAAGTCCTATATACATTGAATAAAATAATAAAACACTGAAAATCTTAATCTTGTAAGGTAGTTTCAAAAAATCCTTCCCAAATAATTATGAAAATCTCACAAAATGTGGTAAAGAAGTAACCATTATACCATACTATTTGGTTAGGAAATCATTTAAAATTTTAAAGTCAATTTAGTCAACCTGCATTTATATTTACATTCTAGCATTCCGACAATTTTCAAACATCAATAGAAACAATTTAGCAATTTCATTTCCCTCAATTTCCCCTTATCCCCTAAATCCTTACATAGTTTCATTTGAGATCATAGCCTCTTCTAATTCTGTTCAAGGTGTAATTTTTAAGGAAAAGAAAAGCCATTTTTGAGAGTACTTCTCATCTTTCCTTGTGAGAAAGTTAAAGTTTTATCTCCCTTCTCCAAGTACCCTTTAATAAATGGATTATGCTTCTATGGCCCAGATAGTTCCAAACTATAACAAGAACATTGCATGTAAGAGCTGTTGCTTAGAAACCCAGAAATCAATAGATACTTCAAATTTCTCTATTTAAATTAGTTTCCAGATATAGCAGAAGTTTGTTGATCACTTTCTGGCTATGTTTTTGTTTGGTTTTGGTTTGTATTTTTTGTTTGTTTCTTCATTCCGGTGTTGGAATTCGTACCTCGCCCCTACCAGGCAAATTCAGGCACTTAACAAACGTCATTCAAAATAACATATATTATTCTTTCTAGTGATTGCGTTTTATTACTAGCAGCTATAATCTAAGTAAAGGAAAGTGCCCTATGCTTTGATATCATTTTGCTAGTGTGAAAACATTTAAAATCCATTTAATATCATTTGAGAAGAACGTTTATAGGACAAAGAGTCTGTTGTATATAATATGAAATTATTTTATATGAAAATATTCTTATAATATGTTAATTTTAAATTTAGTCTCTCACTTTTCAGCAAATTATTCAATTTGTTTCACAAACTGACATAAAACTGTATATATTAACTAGTATAAACTCTATTGTGTGGAGCTTAAATAGTGTTCCAAAACACTGAATCAACTGGAAGAAAGATTTTCTTGTTAAATATATGTTATGGATGTATTTGCAATAAAATTGCATAGAACTACAAATACAACATTTTAAGATGTGTGCTTAGAATTATGAAAATTATAATCCTATTTAAGAGTAATTATAACCAAAAAGCTTCCTCACATAAAAATACTGATTGTAATATGCTTCAAACATCCTTTAATCCTTCTGTACCCATCTGTTAGTACAAACAGGTTGCTTATGCTACCCTAAAATGTAAATGAGAGTGTATTCCATTAGACTTTTCCATATGAACACAAAAGAGAGCTTAATATATGCAGTAACTCTGATGGATGAATTCTTACAAGAGGCCCATAAAAAAGAAACAATCAATAAGGTTCTAGTTCTTATCACAGAACAACAGGTGTCAGAGCTTCTTAAGAAAATGTGCACCCATCACGGAATACTGCTGAGTTCTACCCTATTGGAAACGAATAAAACCACAGTCACGATGCCAGCTCCGTAAGCTATAGAGGAACTCAGTGGAAAAGTGAGATACCGGTTTGAAATGCTTTTGAGAACTTTGGAACTGTAAGTGCATTTGCCTGTTATGCTGCGAGCAGGGAGGCCACATGAAGCGTTCCCATTTCTGAAGAAAGCAGTTCTAATGAGTCTGAACTACAGGATTCAAGAAACAAAGAAAAGCTACTGGTGATTTTGAAAAACCATATAAAGCTCAAGTTGGAAAGAACTGTTTTCCAGAGGTTTTTTTTTAACATTTTTTAAATAAAAATGGCACATAATTTCAGAGTAATTTATATAATTTTTGACCCTTATGTATACTGTATGGCCTAACATCTTAGTAAAGAAACAACAAAAAAGGCAACTTTACTACTCATGCTTTGTTGGGAGTTTTGCATGTCATGGAAGAAAGTAAAAGAAGGTAAAAGAGAACATTTATGTTTATGTTTATGTTTTTACCCTGTTTGACTCCACTCATTGAGAGTTCTCTCTAACCATTAGCATTTCCAGATTTTCTCTTAACAAGCATTTTAAGTAATGGCATAAATTTTAGGAATCCTCACCTTTTCTGCTCTAATTTAAATATATAGAGAAACTGGCAATACAGTGATCTGCTCATTTCTTGAGTGAATAGGTAACTATATGTAACTGGAAAATAGAAACACCTTTCTGACTCAGTTTTTCTCACCTAGTTCTTCATCTCAAAGAAGTTCCTTTAGCAACTAATGGAATCCCTTGATAAAGCAGGTGTGAGGGACAGATGTCTTAATGTACTCCCTGCCTGGGACAGCACAATCTGTTGAAAAAAAAAAAAAAAAAACCAGCAAGTAAAGATGCTGGAGCAAAGCAGTACATTAGTGTCACATTAAGGGAGGTTCATGGAATGTTCTAGGGGACACAAAAATGATTTCTGCGTACATCGGGGTGGGGGTAAGGATGGCTTCTGACAGATGTGAATAGGAGTGAAGATCATTTTTGAAGAATTTCAACAGAAAATGTTAAGGTAGCTAAAAATTTTAAAGGGAATGCCATGGTTTTATCTGTAGAACTAAAAACATCAGCTTATACTTGAACTGCAAAACTTGCTTTTAGTTTATGGTCTGTGCCTATATCCTGGCAAAGGAACAGACAGTGGAGAAGAGAGCTCTATAAAACTAACTGAACTCTGTTTTTAATAGCCCAGAATGGATCTGTAATCCATTAATTATATAGTTTTCCTTAAAGAAACTTATCTTTTCATTCTACCTCTCCGAAGTGTGTATTTCTATACTCAAAGGTCCATTTTGTGCTCTATTTAGTTCTTGTTTTGTTATCTTAAGTTTGCTATTTCAAGCTTTAAGCAGTTGTTACTCTCTTAAATTCTAGTGATTCAACATTTTTATGAGCAGTTCATGTTGACCCAGTTGACTGCCTTCATATCTTTCGTTGAAGTGATTATATCCCCTTTGTCTTCCTAAGTGGTGTTATTATCTTTGCAACCCTGTCTCCTGTAGCAGTCTGCTTGTTCTCTGAATCACAAGCAGTATGTCATATAAGAGAAATGAGAAAGTGGTTGTAGGCATTACTTGACTGATGAGCAGTTCTCACACATTACTAATGGCAACTTGAGAACTACTTAGACAAAAGGACACTTAATACCAGATAAAATGATCGTCCTTCCAGAAGATGGAAGCTGTAGAATTGAACTGGAGTAACTGTTGACTACTGCATCCCTTTTTTTCTGCTTGATGTTTCATCTTTTGGTAAGTGAACATAATCATTTACTACATACCTGATGCTGTACTTTAGCAAATTCATAGTAAAACCTTTTGACTCGTAAGTTAGTCAGATCTAATCAGAGGCCAAATGTGATATTGTAGTGTTTTTTTAATGTCACATAATCTATGATAAGAGCTTCCCTGGGTGGCTCAGTGGTAAAGAATTCACTTCCAAGGCAAGAGACGCAGGTTTGATTCCTGGGTCAAGAAGATCCCCTGGAGAAAGAAATGACAACCACTCCAGTATTCTTGCCTGGGAAATCCCATGGACAGAGGAGCCTGGAGTGTTACAGTTCATGGGGTCACAGGAGAGTCAGGCACAATTTAGCCACTAAACTATGACAAAAGCAATCTACTATAACAGAAGTGTTTTGAGATAAAAAGGTTGTGTTTGGGATTCTTTTATAGGATTTTTCTCCTTTTTTGTTGGCTTTATTATTATTATTATTATTTTTGGCCAGTATTTAAAGCATTTTATTTTTTTAAATATAAATTTATTTATTTTAATTGGAGGCTGATTACTTTAAAATATACTGCTGCTAAGTCACTTCAGTCGTGTCCGACTCTGTGCCACCCCAGAGATAGCAGCCTACCCGGCTCCGCCGTCCCCGGGACTCTCCAGGCAAGAACACTGGGGTGGGTTGCCATTTCCTTCTCCAATGCATGAAAGCGAAAAGTGAAAGTAAAGTCACTCAGTTGTGTCCGACTCCTATCAACCCCATGGACCGCAGCCCACCAGGCTCCTCCATCCATGGGATTTTCCAGGCAAGAGTACTGGAGTGGGGTGCCATCGCCTTCTCCGAATTTATCCTAGGTAGCCTATAAATGATCAATATAAACTGAATCACATTATTAAAAAATTAGCTCAAAATTTATAACTTATTATAAACTTTATAATATTATAAATATATTTATAAATATTATAAATATATATAATATTACATAGTATTATATCAACCAAGCATGTCAGCTTTGTAAGGTGATGGGAAAATGGCATCTGTGAATCTGTTCAGGGCAAGGAAGCAGGGAGTTGGCCTGCTGTGTTCTCAGCCCTCATCTATACAGGATTTTCTGAAAACAAGCTGTCATTCAAGCTTTTTAAGAGAATTGGTTTATAGGAACAGTGAATTTATTGAATAAGTTTTGGGAATAAATAACTGTGTAACTTAACTCTTCTATTATTCTTTTCCTGAAATGTATTCACCACACCACAGCTGAAGTGGCATTTTGAAAATTCAGCTCTGATTAGGTTAGTGCCCCTCCTATCCCACTTAGAGCTCTTTGATGATTTTATAAACTTTAAGAAAAAAAATTCAGTGTCCTTGCTATGACCTATAAAGACCTCCGGGGTCTGGATCCTCCTTATCTTCCCAGTTTTATGGCTCCCCACTCACACTGTGCTTTCTGTGGACATTAGAAACTCTGCATATGCTGAGCCAACTCCCTGGAACCCTTTTCTCTGCAGACCTTGCTCCACTAAGTTTTAACTATAATTTTGATCTCAACACAGTGCCTGGCACATAATTGCTCCACAATATATGTAGCATGAATGAAAAAGTGAATGGTTAATGGGATGTTACAGAGCTTCTTCTCAGAAGCTCTCTAATAAAAGATAATTTGAAAATTTTTTCATTAGTTTTCCCTTTATGTAATTTTATGTTAGAATAAAGTTCAAACTCAATTTAAAGATTCCCTTCTTTGGATTCACATTCATGTATCTGAATTTTTGAAACATTTCTTATTGTGTTAGTAGAGAAAAAAGTCCTTTATCTGCAACTATGTTCTTTTCCGATTTAGAGTTAATACAATAATAAAGGAGAAGGAGTAATATATTCTCTCTCTAAAGTTTTGGAAGATTTTGAGGTAAAGACAAAGTTCACCAAAAAATGGAATGATTGACTTCATGTATTAAATCTGTATTGAATGGTAACAACTGTATTAGTGAATATGCTCTATGTGATATTAAAACTGCTTTACAATTTGTGATCTAAGGAAGATATTGTGAAAGTGTAGCCAGACAGAGATAATAAGGTAAAAAACAAAAATCTTAAGAGGAGAAAAAAAGATACATGGAAACCTCGCAATATTACTCTCTAATTGCCCAAGTCCCCTGTCATAGCAGCTTTGGTTGGTTAAGATGAGGAACTGTGAGTACAATTACTTTGAAAGAAAAAGTGTTTGGACTGCAGAAGCTGATGAATTTTCTTCCATTCCTAGGGTAGAAAAAATAAGTATATAACTTCGGAGCTTTATTCTCTATGTAACAATTTTGTTGAGACCAAATGAGTGTGAAGAATTTAGAATCCTGTACAATTCTAAAATGTTGATATGAGTAATAATACTTTTCTATTAAGTAGTAGAATACCAATAAATTCTGATATGTTATGGAGAAAATTGACCTATTTTATGTGCACTAAATAAAAGAGAAGTGAGACCCAATTAGAGATGAGAAAATATTCCTAATCTTACTTCTCAACTATAAAACATTGTTCATAATTTTAAATCTCTCAAGATTTCATTATTCATTTTTATTTCTCTCTGTTAAGTTTCACATATCTTGAAAAAGAATGTTTGTTGTCTGAATTACTTCTTGAAAAATAGAAATTAAGTATTGTATGACTATTTTAAGCTCCCTGGTTTGTTTTTTATTCCTTACTTTTGCAAGCTAGAGAGGATAATTAGAGTGTAGATTTTTAAAGAGAAAATGCTTGGGTGTAAATGTCAACTTCTTTTTGTCAATCTAAATTACTGGTTAGAGGTCAGTCTACCTTACTGGTTAGATGTGCAAATTACTTAGTTTTTGTGTGCCTGAGTTTTTCATATTCCATCATATGGTTGTGATAATTAAGTATCGGTAAAATTCTTTGGAATATAATCTGGCTCATAATAAGGGTTCTATTAGAGTCATTGTTGTTGCCATTGTTATTACTGATTGAGCAGATAGCATGAGCAGGGAGACGTACCCCTGAGTAAAGGAAACAGAACCTGACCTCTGCTGTACTGGGGAGTGTAGTCTCTAATCTTCTCTCTTGGCTTCCTACTAGATTTCTGTGTCTGGTTGACCTGGTATTTCAAATACAAGATATTTCAATCCAAAATGAGTACATGCTTTCCCCTCAAGCCTACCTCTAGTCCCCATAACACTTAACATCTTTAAAAGGGTTATCCGGTAAACTGAACGTTACTTCAGTTACGTTTTATAGGAAACAACTTCCTGAGCGCCCTCATGGGTGGGACACGGGTCAGCCAGCTGGCAGGAATCCCACAGCGTGAGTCCTGGACCTGACAGCTGAACTGAGGCTGCTCGTCAGGCACCTTTTGTAAGAGTCGTTGCCAAATAGACCATGTTTTCTGGAACCCAGTAGAACATCCAAACATATTCTTTAATAAGTGAATGTAATGAAACCTAGTTAATTAATCAGAGTTAGCATTTTGACTGTATCTTTTTTATGTTCTGTTAGAAGACAGGAAGTGAGAAGGGGGCCCATCCTTTCTGAATAGGAAGTATTTAAAAACCTTAATCATTCATTGGTCATTTCTCCTCATTCTATCTTCATAACTCTAAGGCTGGTACCATTATCATGGCTTAAAAGAGAAGACTCAAGAATTTGAATAATTCTCTTAAGATTCCTGAGCTGGCGTATGTTAAAATCATAGTTTAATCCCAAGCCTGTCTGATTCTAAGGACCTGCAATCTTTCTAATGCACCATTTTGCCTATTTATTTTACCTACCAATCTAGAGTAGTTTCATCTTACACCACATTTTTAGCTTTTCACAGCATATATGTCAAACATTCTGTCATATCACTAGCTTCAGATAAGTCAGAGTAAAAGTACTGACAAGGTAAGTCATATGTTTATTTACAGAACCTTAGACAGAATTCAGAGGTATGGTTCAAAAATTGAAGTATATGAATTAATCCCATATTATATATTTTGGATAGCATATTGAAGAAAGTATTTACTACTCCTATGTTATTTTTATACATATAAAACACTCAAAAAGTTAATATTCATAAAATCCTTGTTTTGCTAATAACTATTGTGAGAACTTTTAGTGAAATAATCATTGACTTCTGATTACATATGACTACTAAGTCAATATATGCTTCTACTCTCTTTAAATTTTCCAGTATATCTTTTAAACAATTCCTTGTTCAAAAATTAAATACCAAGGATGGTAAGATATTAGCTTATATTTGAGCATAAACTATGAGGGACAATGATGTAGTTTTATTTTCTGGTTTTAAAGTAGAGAAGAAGGGCATCTTGGCCAGCCTGTCACAGTGATGACATATTTTCTGAATTATTTTTTCTCACATATCTTATGCTCAATTCATCAAATATTTATTAGGTTCATACTGTGGTCAAAGGATCGCAATGTGCTCAGTCGTGTCTAACTTTGCGGCCCCACAGACTGTAGCCCCACCAGGCTTCTCTGTCCATGGAATTTTCCAGGCAAGAATATTGGAATGGGTTGCCATTTCCAACTCCAGGAGATCTTCCCAATCCAGGGATGGAAGCTGTGTCTCCTGCATCTCCTGCTTTGACAGGTGGGTTCTTTACCACTGGTGCCACCAGGGAAGCCCAAAGAGTCACTGTGGAGGGTATAAGAGAGGTTAGAATATAATTTTTCCCCTTGAGGAATTCATAACCTGATGGTAAAAGCAGACTTGTATGCAATCAACTGAGGTATTTAGAAGAAAAAAGTATGTCTTTTAATAGCAACACAAAGTACTCTAATATTGTAAAAAGAGCAAGGTTAGAGGTCAGGGCACTATGGAGCTTGGAATGAAGTGGCAGGATATTAAAGAGAAGACATCAGTTATGAAGCTAAAGCATATATAGGCAGTAACATGATAAGAGGTGGATTAGTTGGTGGCCTGAAAGAATAGAAGGGAAAGAATATCAGGGACATTTCAGGGAAAGAATCAATAATCTGTGACATTTAATCAGATATGGGACTGGAAGTTAAGTTGAGTCAAAGATGAATTTCAGTTTTCTTATCAGATACTAAGCCAGGGAACACAAAATAAGAAAAAAGATATAAGGGAAATTGCATTGTTTCATTTGAGGTTTGTGGGTTTAATGTACCAGTAGGATATATATAAGTAGCTAGCCATCTAGAGGAAATTTGGGTCTAGAATATAGTGAGGAGGAAGCAGAAAAAGAAGCTACAATAAAACTCAAAACCACAGAAACCAAAAAGTATGGGCATTGACACAGCACCACAGTTTCAAATAGTAGAATGCTGCTTAGACCACTGAAGACTGAGAATTAGGTGTTCGGTTTGACATCCATGAGATGCATGATGGCTTTGATATAATGAATGAGGAAGCCAGATTCCTGAACTGAATAGATACACGGAATTAAATGCAGAAAAGTTCACTATGACTTTTTCACTTGGACTTCCCTGGTGGCTCAGACGATAAAGCGTTTGCCTACAACGCAGGAGACCCTGGTTCAATCCTTGGGTGGGGAAGGTCTTCTGGAGAAGGAAATGGCAAACCACTCCAGTACTCTTTCCTGGAAAACCCCATGAATGAACCTGGTAGGCTACCGTTCATGGGGTCACAAAGAGTCAGACACAACTGAGCGACTTTGCTTCACTATGAAAATGATGAAGAGAAAAGTGAGTAAAGGCTAAAAGGATAGTTGATGTGGAATTAATATTTTGGCTTAGTGTGAAGAAAAATGAACTTGTTTATAAACTGGTCAAAAACAAAAATAACAGAAGGAAAGAACAAAGATTCTTAACCCAAGGTCAAAAGAGTAGGAGTCTATTTAGAGCTTCAGGTTGACTTTGAACTCTTAAAAGCATGAACAATATATTGTGTGAATTTTTATGTGAAGAGTTATGAGATTCTCCTAAGGATCTATAGTTCTTACTTCTACCTCCCCCCAAATAAATTTTGGAATCTCTGAAATATACAGCAGGAACATTTTACGGCCATACCCAAGGAAACAGCGTCAAATTAATTCAAGAGGATTTATATGCTATGCCATTTCATTGCAGATTTCATCTGTGAATCTCTAAGTGTTCCATGTATTTGGAAAAGAATATCTTATATCATTTCTTAATTTACTCTGAATTCAGAAAAGTAAATAGATCGAAAAGAATCTTCACTGTACCTAAGAGATAACTGAGTACTTGCCCAATCTGTGTCAGGCATAGAGCACAACAGACTCAATTAGACAGGACATCTAACCTAGATTAAGGAAGCCATGCCAATGGGATTGAGTAATATTTTAGCAGACAAAATATCTAAGCTGAAACACGAAGAACCAATTCATTCAAGAAATATTTATTGAGTGCTCATATAGGCCAGATACTCTCCACATGCTGGTACTGTGGGCATGAATAAGACAGAAATGTCTGCCTTCATGTGTGGTAGCAAGAGGGAGACAAAATAAACAAGTGGACAAATAAACCAAAGTCTATCATATCAGGTCTTGAACTTATAAAGAACGTACACAGGGGGAGTGGGTACAGTGGCAATGGAAGACTTCCTGACACTTGATCAAGGACTAGAATGAACTGAGGAACTGAGCCATGCAAATATCTAGGGAAGGTCATTAGTGGCAGAAGAGCAACAGCAACGGCCCTAGGTAGGAACATGGTCTGTTGAGCTGGAGAAGACAGAGATGAGGAAGGGAGGTGAGGCCAGCCAAGGCTTATGGGCCGTGGTCAAAAACTGGAATAGGAATACATCACGTGAATATTGGAGGAAGTGTCTTGACCTATTCCAGAACTTTGATTTGACCGTGATGTGAAAACTGCTGAAAGGGAAGAAATGAGGTGGGAGATGGCTATAATAGTATAGTATTATCATTTTCATGAGATAGAACTAGACAAATGATATACTACCACCAGCCTTCAACAATACACTAGAAACCTAAGGTTTGCAGACCAGTGACATCACCAGATAACTGTATTATCCAGGATTTCTACAAAGAGAGACAGATTGTTTCTCTCTTTGTCCAAGACACTATCTTGAGTATAGTGCTTTAGATTGAGATAGATGTATTCTAATGTAGTAGGTTTAGATGATTTTGTACATTGTCTTAATTTGCAATGCTTAAAGTTCTAAGAGTTTCCAAAGTAAACATATTTCACTGATTTGTATGTGCATATTTTAAAAAATAAGAAAATAATTAAAGTGCCTTGAATTTTTTGGTTAAAGCCCTAAAATTTCATCTGTTTATTACAAATAATAGTTCAGTCATTAATTAGACTTGGTTTAAAATTTATAAAATTTTGTAAATTATTTTATTTTATATCTGATTTAAGAAACTGATAAATTCTGGGCTTTTCAGTGGTAAAGAATCCACCTGCCAACCAGGAGATGTGGGCTCAGGTCCTGGGTTGGAAAGATCCCCTGGAGAACGAAATGTCAACCCACTCCAATATTCTTGCCTGGGAGATCTCATGAACAGAGGAGCCTGGTGGGCTACAGTCAATGGGGTCACAGAGATGGACACAAGTGACTAAGCAGCAGCAGCAAAAGTTTATTTAACTGTTCAAAGTTGATACCATTTTTGTCTACTTATATTATTTTTTATTGCCTAAATAATCATAGAAACATTCATCATTTTTAAAAAAGGATAGATAATTTATGAAGTTTAGGTTCAAACCTTCGTGATTCCTATTACATGAACAAGCTATTTCAAGAGAGGCTTTCTTATCCAATTACATTGTACTTTCTTAAGTATAGGTTTTCTCATATATGGATTCTTCTGACAGTTGACAGTGTTATCCAAAAATCTGGGACTGAGTACTGTGCTCAAAATAAACGTATTCTATAAATTACACCATATTTTTTTTTTTACAATTTACTCCATTTGTTTATTTATAGACTCTTATCAAAGTAGAAAGCCTCCTTTGTAAATTATAAAAGTTTTTATTGTGACTCAATTATAACCTGGTTCATTTAGTTCTTGTTTACATGAAAATTTTGAACATGTTTACTGGAAAATAATACAGAACCTTCATTATTGTAGTTAATTTTTCATGATTTTTGTTGCCTTTTAATGAATGTTTGCATCTTTTACAATTTCTTAAATTTTAAATAGATTTTCTAAAATGTTTACTATGTATATATTTGTTCATGTCTTAAGTTTTTTACTTGGAGCTCCAACATTTGCACTGATATAGAATTTAGCTAATACAATAGTAACAGAGTATTAATTGAATTTTTCAAGAACCTAGGCAACATGAACACAGAGAGCTGATCTGCCTTACTTGCCCCTGTAAATTCAGACCTACAGAAGTGTCTAGCACAAAGTAGGTGCTCTATAAATATATTGATATAAAGGAGAGAAGAAAGAAGAGATTGACAACAAGAGAAAAAGAAAAAATGAATTAATAAGACAGTTCTTGCCCTGAAGAGACTTAGAGGCCAGATAAAGAAATACATTATATGCATAAAAAACTGATTAGCAATCAATAGAGTGACATGCATTCCATTATACCATAATTGTATGTTCTTTTAGAATTCAAGAATGGGAACCTATAGGCTGTAGTGTTTTTAAATTTGAAATTGTGTTAACTTCTTGTTAAAAAGGGTAATAATGGCAGTAATGGTAACATTCAGTTCAGTTCAGTCACTCAGTCGTGTCCGACTCTTTGAGACCCCGTGAATCGCAGCACGCCAGGCCTCCCTGTTCATCACTGACTCCCAGAGTTCACCCAAACTCATGTCCATCAATTCGGTGATGCCATCCAGCCATCTCATCCTATGTCATCCCTTTCTCCTCCTGCCCCCAATCCCTCCCAGCATCAGAGTCTTTTCCAATGAGTCAACTCTTTGCATGAGGTGCCCAAAGTACTGGAGTTTCAGCTTTAGCATCACTCCTTCCAAAGAACACCCAGGACTGATCTCCTTTAGGATGGACTGATTGGATCTCCTTGCAGTCCAAGGGACTCTCAAGAGTCTTCTCCAACAACACAGTTCAAAAGCATCAATTCTTCAGTGCTCAGCTTTCTTCACAGTCCATTTCTCACATCCATACGTGACCACTGGAAAACCATAGCCTTGACTAAATGGACCTTTGTTGGCAAAGTAATGTCTCTGCTTTTCAATAAGCTATCTAGGTTGGTCATAACTTTCCTTCCAAGGAATAAGCGTCTTTTAATTTCATGGCTACAGTCACCATCTGCAGTGGTTTTGGAGCCCCAAAAATAAAGTCTGATCTGACATTGTTTCCACTGTTTCCCCATCTATTTGCCATGAAGTGATGGGACCAGATGCCATGATCTTTGTTTTCTGAATGTTGAGCTTTAAGCCAACTTTTTCACTCTCCTCTTTCCGTTTCATCAAGAAGCTTTTTAGTTCCTCTTCACTTTCTGCCATAAGGGTGGTGTCATCTGCATCAACCCAACAAGACTTATTAAGTGCTAACATTTCAAGTGAATTAAATTATCCAGCCCTCACAATAGCAATACTGGAGAATTGTTATTTATTACACATGTTTTTCTTTTAGATAAAGGAATTGAGAATTATAACTAGAAAGTTCTAAAATTAGAACCCAATGTCAACCAAAAAATAAGACTGTGAGAGTTCAATTCAGCCCTTTACTGTAAATATAACTCAAAAAAACCTTTTTTCATACAGGATTTGTTTTTTTATTTCAATTTTATCATTTTTCCTTAAATTGGATTTATAGTAAAATAGTGAAATTGTAAGTCTCTCAGTCGTGTCAGACTCTTTGGGACCCCCATGGACTATACAGTCCATGGAATTCTCCAGGCCAGAATACTGGAGTGGGTAGCCTTTCCCTTCTCCAGGGGATCTTCCCAACCCAGGGATCAAACCCAGGTCTCCCACATTGCAGGCGGATTCCTTACCAGCTGAGCCACAAGGGAAGCACAAGAACACTGGAGTAGGTAGCCTATTGCTTTCTCCAGGGGATCTTCCCAACCCAGGAATTGAACTGGGGTCTCCTGCATTGCAGGTGGATTCTTAAAGTATCAGGGTAGCCCAAAAATGTGCCTGTCAGATGTGAGATACATAAAATAGTTATAAATAATTGTAACAATATAAATATTATTTCAGACTATTTAAAAGTTCAAACGTGTTTAATAGCACACACTTTTATTATGCTTCTTTGAATATTTTATTGAAAGAGTACCCTTTTGAAACAGGCAACTAAAGAACATCTAAGAACATATTGGTGTTGTGCTGAGTCTAACATTTTGTCTCTAGATTTGTAACCTTGCCTATGAATTCTCTCTTTCTTATTCTTTCTCATTCTCTTTCCCTGCTCTACTCATACATGGAAGAAAGTCTGCTAGAACTTGAGCTGTGCAGAATAAAATGTTAATTTCTTGGCTTATTCAACCTAAGAATGATGGTAATATGCTTAAAGTTATTGTGATAAATTGAGGCTGTGACTGAATCAATGCCATAAAATTAATTACATGTCTTTAGTGGGCTGGAAGAAGCACAAGCTGGAATCAAGATTGCTGGGAGAAATATCAATAACCTCAGATATGCAGATGACACCACCTTTATGGCAGAAAGTGAAGAGTAATTAAAAAGCCTCTTGATGAAACGGAAAGAGGAGAGTGAAAAAGTTGTCTTAAAGCTCAACATTCAGAAAACAAAGATCATGGCATCTGGTCCCATCACCTCATGGGAAATAGATGGGGAAACAGTGGAAACAGTGTCAGACTTTATTTCTGGGGGCTCCAAAATCACTGCAGATGGTGATTGCAGCCATGAAATTAAAAGACTCTTGCTCCTTGGCAGGAAAGTTATGACCAGGCTAGACGGCATATTAAAAAGCAGAGACATTACTTTGCCAACAAAGGTCCATCTAGTCAAGGCTATAGTTTTTCCAGTGGTCATGTATGGATGTGAGAGTTGGACTTTGAAGAAAGCTGAGCGCTGAAGAATTGACGCTTTTGAACTATGGTGTTGGAGAAGACTCTTGAGAGTCGCTTGGACTGCAAGAAGATCCAACCAGTCCATCCTAAAGAAGATCAGTCCTGGGTGTTCTTTGGAAGGAGTGATGCTAAAGCTGAAACTCCAGTACTTTGGCCACCTCATGCGAAGAGTTGACTCATTGGAAAAGACTCTGATGCTGGGAGGGATTGGGAGCAGGAGGAGAAGGGGATGACAGAGGATGAGATGGCTGGATGGCATCACTGACTGGATGGACATGAGTTTGGGTGAACTCTGGGAGTTGGTGATGGACAGGGAGGCCTGGCGTGCTGCAATTCATGGGGTCACAAAGAGTCGGACACAACTGAGCAACTGAACTGAACTGAACTGAGTCTCATATAATACATTTATTATATATATATAAAATAAATATATATGCTCTCTATATAAATCTGTTCTCCCAGTATCTTTTACAAAATGGTACTTCAGGTCAGAGTTCACCCAAATTACCACAGTAGTCGAGTGTTGCTGGTGTTGTTAGTTTGTTGTCTAGTAATTAGTATACCACTAACCATGGCCAACAATAGTTCATGGCATAAAAGTATAGATGATGTGGACTATGGTAATTTTAGCAAATCTCTAGACTAGATTCTTTCCCTAACCAAATTTATCTTATGAAGAGGTCCAAATCTCTTTTGAATAATTTAAAATCAAACTTGAAAATACATTTACAAAAGAAAAAAAGAAACATTCATTTGCAAAAGGAAAAAAGAAATATATTTATTTGTCCTCACTAACAAAGGAGTAGAGAAACTGAAGACAATCAATTGAACAAAAACAGGTAGTTAAAATTCACAGTGTAGTCTATGATGAAATTTTCAAAAGAAAAAGATGAAAGCAGATGCATTGTTTTGTGGATTAAATCAAACAAGAGGGCCAGCGCTTTCAAACTCCATTATTCTGATCAACTTACACAGAAATATTATATAAAATTCTTTTTAGCTTTTATCCTATATTGATCAACATGGTAAAGAAATTCTCCCTTGGCTTTTTTTTTTTTTTTTTGCTTCTAAAAAAATCCAAATAAATTTTAATTCTAATAATAAAGAAAAAACTTGTTTTTCTAAGTATTTTATGCTACGTTAACATTCTATACTTAGAAGAAAATTGCTATGTTGGTTTGACTTGGACTATGTTTTATAGCAAGGAAATATGTCGATAATGAAAAAGGCACTTTTATTCACTGGACTGAGAATCAAAAGACACAAGTTACAGCTTCTACTAAGCGACCAATAGGCCATGAGAACTTGGGCAGGTGAATCTCTATTTCTAAACATTTTATCAACATTTTATCACTGACTCCTTTAGAGAATCTGGTGAAAATGCACAAATACATAAATACCTATAATTTTATGTAATATTTTAGGGGTTTGCAGTCCAACAGGTAACGAAATCAAGGGCTAGATAATTCCTTAAGTCCTTTTGAATTCTATGTTTTTAATATAATTCGCAAACATTTTGTCTTGTTATTTCTTTAACAGGGAAAAAATTTGGTGCAGTTAAGAGCCTACCTCTCCCTTCTCCCTTCTCCCCTATGTTTTGCCTTTGCACCTCGCAAACAAGATTTTTCCATGTAATTATCTTGCAGGGCATCTTGGCATAAGGACATTCAAATGTAATCATTCTTTACATTTTTGTGTCTTGGGTAATTCTGCTGTATATTGTCTATGATCTATTTATATACAAAGTAAAAAATCTGAAGTAATGCATCATAAACTAGTCATTTATATTTTCTTTACCTAGATTCACTGAGCCATTTAACTTACACTGACTGCTGTAACATTAATTTTCCATATTAAAGCAGTACTCAAATTAACCTTTTTAAATTACACTATAAAAAATCAGCATACATAAGTAAAAATTAAGGGGCTCATAACCAAACAACCTTAGGCAGTTTTTCTTGAAAAACTTTAGCTTAAGCACATTCCTTTAGATTATATAAGCTATTTAATATATTAAAACAGTTTGTATCTAACCTGGTGAAATTTATAGTACATGTGTTCCACAGAAGACAGTAATTGATAAATTAAACATCTCACTCTGTGGGAGATGTCTATTAAAATTCATAATTTATTAGATTTTTTGTCTATAAGCTTTTATGAATTCATCTGTATCATAAAAATATAACCTTTTAATATTATGTAATTTAAAGTAGATATATTTGTTAAATTCCTCTAAAGTGAAAGTGAAATTCTTCAGCCGTGTCCGACTCTTTGTGACCCCACGGACTATATAGTCCATGGAATTCTCCATGCCAGAATACTGGAATTGAACCCAGGTCTCCCGCACTGCAGGCAGATTCTTTAGCAGCTGAACCACAGGGAAGCCTAAGAACACTGGAGTGGGTGGGATCTTCCCAACCCAGGAATCGAACCGGGGTCTCCTGCAATGCAGGTGGATTCTTTTCCAACTGAGCTCTGAGGGAAGTCCCAATAAGTTCCCGTCAAATAAATAGCCCCAGAGAGTCTTTTATCTTTATTTATCTCTAAATTGATAATAACTAAAAGGATTTAGAATTTTGTGAAAATATCAAGAGAATTTGCTGAAAAATAATTGTGTCTAATCTTAAAATGATTGAACCAAATGTCTAAAAGAAGTGCATTAAGATAAAATGCATTTTGCTTTCAAGTTAACTTACTCATCCTTATCTTTTTTATTCATTTAATTTGCCAAATTGGTTTACTTATATGTTTCCCATAAGCTACAATTATACTCTTCTTTAAATTGAAATATAGTTGACTTACCATGTGGTGTTAGTTTCTTGTGTATAGCAAGGTGATTCAGTGTGTGTGTGTGTGTGTGTGTGTGTGTGTGTGTGTATGTGTGTGTATATATATATACACACACATATATTAATATATTTTTTCATATTCTTTTCCATTATGGTTTATTACAGAATAATGAATATAGTTCCCTGTGCTATACAGTAGGACCTTGTTGTAATCTGTTTTATGTATAGTACTTTGTACCTGCTAATCCAAAACTCTTAATTTATCCCTTCTGCACCCTCTTTGGTAACTGTAAATTCATTTTCTGTGTCTGAGTCTATTTTTAGTTTTTAAATAAGTTCATTCATATCATATTTTATGGTTCATATATAAGAGATACCGCATAATATTTGTCTTTCTCTTTTTGTCTTCACTTAGCATAGTAATCTCTAGGTATCCATGTTGCTGCAAATGGTATAAGTTCCTTATTTTTACAACTGTATAGTAGTCCATTGTATATCCATATACCACGTCTGTATCCATTCATTTGCTGATGGACCTTTAGGTTGCTTCCTTGTTTTCCTGGCCATTATAAGTAGTGCTGCCATGAACACTGGGGTGCCGGCACCTTTTCACATTAGCGCTTTCTCCAGATATATGCCCAGTGTATTGCCACATCATATGGCAACTCTAGCTTTTTAAGGAACCTCCATATTGCTTTTTGTATTGGCTGCACCAGTTGATGTTCCTACCAGCCATGTAGGAGGAGCCCCTTTTCTACAAATCCTCTCCAGCATTTGTTATTTGTAGACTTTTTGATAATGGTCATGCTGACTGGCTTCGGAAGATACCTCATTGTAGTTTTGATTTGCATTTCTCTGATACTTAGCAAAGTTGAGTATCTTTTCATGTGTCTGCTGGCACATCTTTATGTTTTCTTGGGTATTCTGCCCAGCTTTCGATTGGATTGTTTGTTTGTTTTGTTACTGAATTGTACGAGCTGTTTTTATATTTATAAATACTGTTTTTAATGATGAATCACCAGGAGCAATGTTATTAGTCTAATAGACTCCACTTTACCATGCAAAGTTGACCTCACAAGAAAGTAACTTCGGGATAAAAATAATAGTAAATGATTGCTAGCACTGGGAGACAGTTTTGTAAATTATCTATTCATTTGTAGATTCAGCATGTATTTGTTGAGCTACTGCTAAATAGAGGGGTAGCCAAATTATATTCTAGGCAACAGTGAACCAAACTGAAAAAAAAAAAGAAACTATTTCTTACAGATTTTTGAAGAGGTGGTGGTGGTGAGAGGAAGAAACAGACAAGCATGTATGTAATGATAAGTACTAGGAAGAAAAATACATTAATCAGAAGTTAAGAGTGCAAATCTACCTAGACCTATTGAACATCAGCAAGTCAGAAAATTAATTTTTAAATCAATACAATAAATTTCACTCCTTAGAATAGGTAAAAGAAAAAACACTTTAATAGTAATAAATACCCCCAACTCAGTCTGTTATCCAAAGAGTAGCTAAAGGGGTTTGATGCCTCAGTGGCTTCCATGGCTCTTCACATCGTGGGCAGAGGCTGCCCCACGCCTGCCTCCAGGCTTGACACCCTCCGTGCCTCGCCATACTCACTACATTACAACCGCACTGACCTTTTCTATCGTCCTTGTTTCTCAAACACATGAAGCTCCGCTCTGCATCACAACTTGAGCTTGTATTATTCTGCCTGGAATCTACCCCTTGACTCCACCCTACCTGCAAATCCAGCTAATTCCTGAATGCCATTTCTGCAAGGACACCAATTCTGGGTGAATCCCCCCTCCTCTCACTCTCCTAGCATCTTTACCTTTTTGAAATGTATTACATTTAAAGTGTGTATCATACATACTCTGTGTGTATGTTTTTGTCATCTCTCTCTTTCATTAGCCTGCAAGCTCTGTGGGCTGAGGTGTGGCGGGCACCAGAGGAAGCTGTTTGTCTGCTTGCCAATGAGCACTCACTCTCTTGCACCCTGCCTGACATGAATAAGCGTTTAGAAAATTGCTTCTAAGAGAAAGAATTTCCATCAAAAGTGTCTTAGGTTTACAACACATGGTTTTATGTAACACATTGTAAAGTAGGTTCTGATGGGAGTTGGTAATATCCTTTTAAACTATGTGACTGAGCTAAATGATTCTAGTTGAATCTTTTGTTTTTAAATCTGTGTTACACACTGTTCCTGCCCCAGACGCTGCTGGAAGTCTACCGCTTGCTTGTAGGCTCATAGGCCCAAAGACAGATGTTTTTTAATCTTTGCTATTTGGCTTCCAAAATGGGTATATATTACTAACTCATGTATTCTCACCAACATTTAGAAAGTGACTCCAGGGACTGTGCTCTGAGAAATCAGATACTTTCTGGGACTTGTAGCCATGGGAGAGAGATTTTTAATGCTTTCTGGTGAGAAAAGCCATTTGGAATCAGTGTTGGAAAGAAGATGCAATTGTGAAAAGCTACAGTTGGGTAAACTAATAAATCATTGCAGAGAGCAATATAGATCTGGACTCTATTATTCCATCCCCTCACCCCACGTGACGGACACCCTCATCAATGTGCATAAACACACAGAAGTGTTTTCTATATTTTTCCAAATGAGATCTTAGAATTATCCTTGAGGATGGGAAGAGTCATTTATCAATGCCTACCATACCCTAAATCTCCACTGTGGCACTTAACCTATTTGTCATAATAGTTTATATTCTCATCTGTCTCTCCAGTTCTTTCAGAGGCAAGAAAGTATCTTGTCCCATTTTTTTTTTTATCACAAGACCTCCCTGGCCAACAAAAACAAATTGTCCACAGTAGCCTTTCAATTAATATTTGTTAAATATAATGGGAACAGCCTGAGCTGAAGTCAGCCTTCCCTTGTCTGTCTCAGCCAGGCAAAATGGAGCTCAGAAGCCACTCAAGGAATTATGTTCTCTTATGCATCTTCTTTTCCTTGAAACCAACAACTAAGGTTTTCACAAACCCAGGAAACCCCCAAAAGATTTTCCAACATGGATGTAAGACAGAACGATTCTGGCCCATCAGTTGGCAAAGAGGACTCCTTAATAACGGCAGAGGAACTATAAAATGCTATTCAGAATATAAGGAAAGCTGTAGGGGATTGTGCATTCATTTAACTTGTAGTAGGAAATGTGAATCCTCAAATAACAGTGTTTCCATGTTAGCTTTCTCCAGAGAACTGAAACTCTAATCGTAAAGAGAGCAGAATGGTCTGATAAGTATCAGAGCCACTGGAATCAGCAGAACCTCCATTCTTAATCGGAGCTACAAGATGCAGCTGATAACTTAAAGCCTCCCTGTGTGTGTCCACATTTGTGAATGAGCTCTGCTACTTATGAGATTTCATATTCTAAAATCATTATTTAAAAATCTCAAATATAAGATAGGTTGTTCTGTTTCTGAGAATATATAAATGCGATAAAAAGTGTATTAAAAAATAGAATAAAAAGAGAAGGAAAGAATAGGGGGAAAAAGGATTGAAAAGAAAGGAGGGAGGAGAAAAGGACAAAAGAAGCAGGGAAGGAAGGGAACTATGAAAATATTTGATAGACCTCCTCCACAACTCAAATGCTTTTGTATGTGCAGTGTTTCAGTGTCCTTCCTAAGGTAAATAGCCATGCCTTTCCTTTTTATTAGCACGGTTGCAGCTGCTGTTGCTTACAAAGAGATTCACAAATCAAAATAGACTCAGTTAGCTTTTCAATAATTCTAAAAGGTGGGGGAACACTGCCAGAGAAGAATGGCACTCCAGTATCCTAACAAAGAGTCTTGTTAGCAAAACAAAGTGTGAATTGCTTAGAGATAATTCCCCGCAGGAGGTAATTCCTTTGGGTGCCTTCTGTGGCAGCACATGCTATTTCTCCTCTCCGGAGCAATGCTATGGAACAGGCTATGTTGGAAGAAATAGGGGGAAAGTTGCTTTCTTTTCTTTTTTTTTTTTAATTGGAGTACAGTTGCTTTACAAGATTGTGTTAGTTTCTGTGTACACATGTGAATCAGCTATCTGTATACATATATCCCTTCGCTCTTGATCCCCCCTCCCACCCACCAGCCCACCCCTCTAGGTAATCAGAGAGCGCCAAGTAAGCCACCCATGCTATACGGCAGCTGCTCGCTAGCTCTGTGTTTTACGTATGGTAGTGTGTATATATATATGTCAGTGCTACTCTCTCCATTTGTCTCACCCTCTTCTTTTCCCCGTGTCCACAAGGCTCTAGTGTTTTTAAATTTGAAGTCATGTTAACGTGATATTAAAATGAAAAATCATGTCAGTAATAGTACTCTCTACATCTGCATCTCTCTCCCTGCCCTGGAAATAGGAACACTCTTTGACATAAATCGCAGCAAGATTCTTTTTGACCCACCTTCTTGAAACATTTCTTCTTCTAGATTTTTCTTTATGTCTGCATGATGCATACTTCATGGTTCTTAGCCTGGAGCACCTAATGCAACCGGGAATTAAGGAAGCTAGAGCTGGATGAGTATAATGAATGGGTTGCCTCTGCAAAAGTCTATATACACAGTAGCGAAGGTGAGTACAGAGTTGCAGGCCAGCATTTTTATGAATGTTTTAATTCTTTCTCTCAAGGAAAACCAGGAAAACGAGAACTAGCAAGAGCTTGACAAACACCTGCCTTCAGATTGGAAGACCAGTCACCTGTCATTCCTGGACTCTGCACTGCAGCTGTCTAAGGTACATGGAAAAAGAAACTGTGGTATCTTTTGTTGATGATCTTGTGATATGTGGAATAAAAATGCATTTGTATGGAAAATTATAGGACTGCATCTCTTATTTCAAGTGAATATTTTTTGGCAGTAAAGGAAATCGTATCGTTCATATCTTTTGAAATTACTACTGGGTATTAATGTCCTTGACATGCTGGTTTAGTTGATGGGGCCCTGGCCACCTCTATGACATTGTTGCCTTCTCCCATTCTCATTCTGTACTTTATCAGATCCAAAGTTGTCATGGTTCATTATCTGTAGATGATCTTGAGCAGCCTTGCATTCTGAAAGAATATGCCATAGCATCTGCCTCTGTGCTTCTGTGCCCTGCTATTCAGATGAGATTTTAGCAACAGTCTTGGGTAAGGGAAGGGGGTGGAGGCAGAATTTGTCTCAGGCTGATGTTTCTTTGTGCCACACTATGTCTTACTCTTTCTTGTAAGCCAAATTCAACAATGAAGAACATATATCATATTGTGATATTACATATGTTAGTGTTCGTAATTGCAGTTGTAAAGTATCTGCTTGAATGTCCTAACTAATGAATTCCATCAAATTCAATTATCATTCTTAGATTCTTCATTAACCAATCAAATTGCTTCTTTGGTCTGTCATGTCGAACACCCTTTCACTAGTCATAAACAAGATTCTCTGAAGTAAATTGGAGGTGATTAAATTATCTCACTTATTATTACTGGGAATACCATGTTAATGAAGTTTTGGATTTCTAAAGAATCACCTTTCACATGATTCTCATTGTATACAGGGGAAATAATACTATAGTATGAGGCTGTGTCTTGGGCTTTATTCTTCTATTTGCATCTTTTTTTTTTTTTTCTAATTTTATTTTATTTTTAAACTTTACATAATTGTATTAGTTTTGCCAAATATCAAAATGAATCCGCCACAGGTATACATGTGTTCCCCATCCCGAACCCTCCTCCCTCCGCCCTCCCCATACCATCCCTCTGGGCCGTCCAGTGCACCAGCCCCAAGCATCCAGCATCGTGCATCGAACCTGGACTGGCAACTCGTTTCCTACATGATATTTTACATGTTTCAATGCCATTCTCCCAAATCTTCCCACCCTCTCCCTCTCCCACAGAGTCCATAAGACTGTTCTATACATCAGTGTCTCTTTTGCTGTCTCGTATACAGAGTTATTGTTACCATCTTTCTAAATTCCATATATATGCGTTAGTATACTGTATTTATGTTTTTCCTTCTGGCTTACTTCACTCTGTATAATAGGCTCCAGTTTCATCCACCTCATTAGAACTGATTCAAATGTATTCTTTTTAATGGCTGAGTAATACTCCATTGTGTATATGTACCACAGCTTTCTTATCCATTCATCTGCTGATGGACATCTAGGTTGCTTCCATGTCCTGGCTATTATAAACAGTGCTGCGATGAACATTGGGGTACACGTGTCTCTTTCCCTTCTGGTTTCCTCAGTGTGTATGCCTAGCAGTGGGATTGCTGGATCATAAGGCAGTTCTATTTCCAGTTTTTTAAGGAATCTCCACACTGTTCTCCATAATTTTTTCTTCCTTAGAAAGTTGGCTACAGTAGGTCTCCAATACTAAAATCATACACAAATAAAACCGTGATATACTCCTACAAATTCATCACCTTATTAAATAAACCTGTCCAGTTGGCTTGTATTATAAAACAGTTCTTCACCTTTGGGGAATGAACCATTGCAATACTAGAAGTTTCTCTTATCTCTAATGCAGTATGATGTTATAGGATCACTGTAACTGCTGAAACATTTTTTTCTAATTTTTACGATTTCCCTACATAGATTATTAAAACAAATGAAGTGACTCTGAAACTGCATGTTACCAGGACTCAAAAGTAGTTTCCTAGGTAATAATTGTCACTGTGAGTATATAATGGTTATCTCAATCATTATATAATGAAAGACACTGCTGCTGTTCTGACAGTGTGGTTCTCACCATACAGTTCTTAAAATATTTCCATTTTGTTCCCTTCTACTTTGATGCCTTTTAGAAACAGTTTCATCTTCTACTCTGCAAATATTTTGAGAAACATCTCAAAAGGTAGCCTGAAGCAAATCTAAGAAAATATCTATTCCTACGTTCCACATTAATCTTTGGTAATGGGCTCTAGAATCAGCATTTTAAATATGTATATCAGATCATCTCAGAGCACTGCAATACTCTTCAATATGTCGGCAAGGAGACAGACAAGAGAAAATATTGTAAAGCTATAGACATGTAATTGACAAGAATATACTGAAAACAAATAAGGATTTTTATTTTTCCTGCTGCTGCTACTGCTGCTAAGTCGCTTCAGTCATGTCTGACTCTGTGCGACCCCATAGATGGTAGCCCACCAGGCTCCCCCGTCCCTGGGATTCTCCAGGCAAGAACACTGGAGTGGGTTGCCATTTCCTCCTCCAATGCATGAAAGTGAGAAGTGAAAGTGAAGTTGCTCAGTCGTGTCCGACTCTTTGCGACCCCATGGACTGCAGCCCACCAGGCTCCTCCATCCATGGGATTTTCCAGGCAAGAGTACTGGAGTGGGGTGCCATTGCCTCCTAGGACTGTACAAAGGATTTTAGACTGTTTTTCCTTTCATTTGAGTCTTAAATATTTTGAAATTAAATCTTAAAGATGTTAAGGAGATAAACGTTTGTCACCAAATAGTAAATGATCTCTGTGATAGTAAAGTGTATTAAATTCATATTTGTACAATTATTATTTTCACACTTGAATCTATTTTTATGAAATTTTCAAATATCAAGTCATTCTTTCAATATTAGCTATGTCTAACAAGCATCATTTCTTTAAGAATTCCAGTCTGTACTTTTGTTACACTTTCCACTGAGATAACTCCTGTGGGTGTCAAACTTTCAAAAGATAATTTATTGGTACAACTAAGTAAAACCTTTTGGCTCATGAATCCATCATAAATGGATACCCCATTTGTTCATAAGTGAATATTTTTTTCTGTTATCTGGTTTTAGGGAATTTCCTAATGTCAGACACAATTTGCCAACTTAAAATGCCAAATTCTGAAGTATACATTGAAGTTAGAAGAGACAAAGGACTGTCTTCTGAACCATGAAGAAAGGAAATGTTGTGATTAACTCTGGCACTGGATGAGCACAAAAAAGTAACATTAGATTTAACAGGAAAACTGTAGAGACTATCTGACCTATAAAATTAATTCTTGTTTCCTACATTGTAGAATCTACTGGGACAAAGGTTAGAAGGGGCAATGATCAAAATCTTTAGGTTTTCAGGTGTACTGACTTTATAAAGTAAACATGTCCTGAAATAGTTGGAATAATTTGTCTTCCAGATTCATAAGAATCATTTTATCAATAAAATATTCCTGGTTTTCAGCTGGTTTTAAAAATCACATTTACAATACAGGCAGACATTCAATTTAATTGGGTTGTATTTAAAAAGTTTAACTTATAAGTTGAATATTTAGAACTCAAAACATTTTCACATACATATGATGCTATAAATGATGTTGGATGCTCACATTCAGTTTTTTTTAATCCACAAAATTATAGTCAAATTATGTTATTTGTAAAAGAAACAGCTCTGAAGTGGAAAATCGTAGGAAACAATACTATGTGATTCTAAAAAGTAAACCAATTAAACAAAATATTTTTAAATACTTGTTTACTTTGAATATGAACACTAAAGAAAAACATGTTTGATTATAAGTAAATGAGAAACTGAAAGAGAGGGTAGGGGATTTTTGTAAAACACCAAGATAGTATCTATAACATGAGTAGTATTCTTCTGAACAGAGGAAAAGTATAAGAGAAGATAGGAAGAGAAGAGCTTGAGGAGCAAGTGGTATCAAATATAAGTACCCAAGCAGTATTAAACTTACTATTAAGTAGAGAAGATGCTTGTTAATGGTCTGTTTATCACTCAAGGAAACAGGTGTGTATGTGTGTGTGTGTGTGTGTGTGTGTATGTGTGTGTATGCATGTTTAGTCACTCAGTTGTGTTTGATTCTTTGCAACAGACTGTGGCCTGCCTGGCTCCTCTGTCCCTGAAATTTTTCCAGGCAAGAACACTGGAGCAGGCTGCTGTTTCTGACTCCAAATGATCTTCCCAACCCAGGGATTGTACATGTGTCTCTTGTGTCTTCTGCATTGATAGGCAGATTCTTTTACCACTAGCATCAGGTGTATTCCGTTTTTTAAGTGGATCGATCCATATTGTAGGTTCACATCCATTTAGAAAGCAGATCAAGAGAAAGGTTTAAGCAGAGACAGTGAGCATGAATTAATTCAATGGACATTAGCAAGTGATATGAAAAGAGAGAACTGGTGGTCTCATAGCCTAATACCAACAGCTTTTGCTCTCAGTGACTCAAGCTACCACTCAAGGTTTTAGTGGACCCCACTGCCTAAGGTATTCTATCCTCTGTGACTTTCAAAAAATTCAGCATCATGTTCAATTGGACAAAAATTATTACCTATTTGTTGCATCTATCCCTACAGGTTTTTCTTTAATTTGCCAAGTATTTCTTGAATATCTACTTTGTTTTAGGTACTTTGCTAAATTTGCTACTTTTAGACCAGACTTTAGACCAAAAAGAATATTTTGCTCTATTTGAATTTTAGTATTTTCTATTTTACTATTTGTCTTGCTTTTCTAGTCATTAAATTTGGATAGTTTGAGGAAACAGAGAGTATCTGTACCTGGGATGGTGAAATGAAGTCTAGATAATCCAAGGAATGGGGCCCCAATAAGGGCATATGTGTCTTATTCCTCCTCTCTTCTTTGGAGGTCAAGGAAGTCTTAGCAGCTCTGAGTCCCCTTTACTTTTATTTACCCTAAAGAACAAGTGGTAGAGGTGGAAAGGAAAACAGAACTATATCCTCATGACTAAAATTCTTCCTCCAAAGAAATTTTGATAATTGCAAAATAAAGGCCTGTAATCATTAGCGTCTCGTGATTTGATCAAGTCTCAATACTAAGCTAATCTTCAGTGTAAAAAGTACTTTTTTTTTCCCTGAAAAAAGTGTCCATAACATTTCATTGGTTCTAATTTTTAGTAAAATAAATTGTCTAAAAGAAAAGTTTCCAGAATCTCTATTACTATTTAGGTTGAGGCACAACAGAAATTATCATATAGGTTCCTAAAATCCCTCTTCACTCCAGAAATTCCACTGGGGAAAAAAATGGTTCTTTTTCCATTGAAGAAGATTTGAAGAGATTTTTAATGTGAAGCATCCCTCTTTCCCAATCCATTCTCAAGAGTGAAGGATAAAATGGAATATTGGCAACATTCAAACGAAAGTCTTGGAACAGGAATGGTCAATGTCTACCTTGAGTTATTTCTATCTCTGCTTCACAACTTTCAAAAACCACTATGAAACCTCTGGCTTAATAAGACCACAAAATGGTATTGCCACTCAACCTTGTGTGAGTTCCCCAAATGCTTCTGTTCCTCCCTGCCTTTGAAGTGACACTTGAAATTGCTTGACCAGTCCTATATCACCAGTTATCATCACATATAAGCTTGTTGGACATTTCGTAGGTTTTCAACCAATATATTTTTGTTCTCTACTAGCCCTTGGAGCAATAAACCTTGTCCATCATAAAGCCTGGGTCACAAACTTATTGAATCAACAGTGCCTTCTGTGCCAGTCAGTTTTCCAAGCACTATGTCCAGGCTTCTGTTCTCATAGAGGGTTCATGTTAGTGGAGAGGCAGACTATTAACAGGAAACACATACATATTCAGACCCACAAAATAGTTGTCATCCAATAGTTCTAATCTACATTTTCTTCCTTCAGATTTTTTCCAATGATCTTACTCTTTTTAATCTCACTGATTCTTACTGTCGTTCATGTGTTAAAATCCATCGATCCACTTATTTTAACTCTTTTAAGGCTTTACAATTCTTAAATGCCATGTATAAATTTACATATTAGATAAATCTATATTGCCTGAGAAAACTAATCTGTGTTGTTGTTCAGTCGATAATTCGTGTCTGACTCTTTCTGACCCCATGGACTGCAGCACGCCAGGTTTCCCAGTCCCTCACCATCTTCTGGAGCTTGCTCAAACTCATATTCATTGAATTGGTGATGCCATCCAACCATCTCATCCTCTATTGCCCCCTTCTCCTCCTGCCCTCAATCCTGCCCTCATCAGGGTCTTTTCCAAGGAGTCAGTTCTTTGCATCAAGTGGCCAAAATATTGGAGCTACAACAACAGTCCTTCCAATGAATATTCAGGACTGATTTCCTTTAGGATTGACTGACTTGATCTCCTTGCAGTCCAAGGGACTCTCAAGAGTCTTCTCCAGCACCACAGTTCGAAGGCATTAGTTTTTCCGTGCTCAGCCTTCTTTATGGTCCAACTCTCACATCCATATACATGACTGCTGGAAAAACCATAGCTTTGTCTAAACCATAGCTTTGGACCTTTGTCTACAAATGATGTCTCTGCTTTTTAATACACTATCAAAGTTTGTCATAGGTTTCTTCCGAAGAGCAATCATCTCTTAATTTCATGGCTGCAGTCATCATCTGCAGTGATTTTGGAGCCCAAAAAAATAAAGTCTGTCACTGTTTCCATTGTTTCCCCATCTGTTTGCTATGAAATGATAGAACTGGATGCCATGATCTTAGTTTTTTGAATGTTGAGTTTTAAGCCAGCTTTTTCACTCTCCTCTTTCACCTTGATCAAGAGCATCTTTAGTTCCTCTTTGCTTTCGGCCATTAGGGTGGTATCCTCTGCATATCTGAAGTTGTTTATATTTCTCCTGGCAATCTTGATGCCAGCATGGGATTCAACTAGTCAGACATTTCGCATGATGTACTCTGCATACAAGTTAAATGAGCAGGGTCACATTATACAGCCTTGACATACTCCTTTCCCAATTTTGAACCAGTGCATTGTTCATGTCTGGTTCTTAACCATTGCTTCTTGACCTGCATACAGATTTCTCCAGATGTAGGCAAGGTGTTCTGGTATTCCCATCTCTTTCAGAATTGTCCACAGTTTGTTGTGATCCACACAGTCAAAGGCTTTAGTATAGTCAATGAAAAATAAATTAGACTTTTTTTTTTTCAAATTTTCTTGATTTTTCAATGATAACCTGATGTTGGCAATTTGATCTCTAGTTCCTCTGCCTTTGCCTAAATCCAGCTTTTATATCTGGAAGTTCTCAGTTCACAAACTGTTGAAGTCTAGCTTGAAGGATTTTGAGTATTACCTTCTAGCATGTGAGATGAGTGCAGTTGTATGGTAGTTTGAACGTTCTTTGGCATTGCCTTTCTTGGATTGGAATGAAAAGTGACCTTTTCCATTCCTGCAGCCACTGCCTAGTTTTCCAAATTTGCTGGCATATTGATTGCAGGACATTAATAGAATCTTCTTTTAGGATTTGAAATAGCTCAGCTGGAATTCCATCACCTCCCACTAACTTTTTTTTATTTTATTTTTTTGTGGTTGTTGTTGTTGTTGTTTTAAATAGTAAGGCCTTCCTAAGGCTTCCTAAGGCCAACTTGATTTCACACTCCAGGATGTCTGGCTCTAGGTGAGTGACCATACCATTGTGTTTGTCCAGATCATTAAGACATTTTTTTTGTACAGTTGTTCTGTGTATCCTTGCTACCTCTTCTTAATCTCTTCTGCTTCTGTTAGCTAGGGCTAAGTAATGTCAGGGTGACTACATTGTGGTGATTATGGAGTCAAATACTCCACAATCCAAGGTACTAATAGCATCATTTCTGATCCTCAAATTTTTCTTTGTTGCATTTCCCAATGACTACATGTCTGATTCTGAGACAAATCAGAACAAATCTTTTGCTCTGTTGTTCTGTCTGGCGAAGGAACTTCACAATGGATGAAGTCATAGTAGCCATTTTTAAATTTAGTAAGGATTCTGTGTGTCTAATCAATATGAAAGAATAGACTTCTGAGAATTCATTGTGGCAATAGGAAGGAAAATTATCTAACTGAAGATAGGTTAGAGATCTGGAACTGGAATTCTCACCTAAACTCAAGACCAGCAAGGAGCTCCTTCCTCCTTGATGAAGCAGCAAGAAAATTGCACCCAATGATCCAGGGAAGTGACTAGAGCTTGTCTGCATAGGAATCTAGATGAAACAGAGGGGAAAAGTAGCTGTCTTGTGACATATCAAAAGACCATGCTTGGGCATATATCAGTATGGGACTTGAATTGTATATTATTCACAGTGCCTGAATCCTCCAAATGTAATTTGTATAAACTACTGAAAACCTACAATTCTATATGGAAACATGTCTGAACCAAGCACATAGGAATCCCAAAGGAAAAAATAACCTGAAAATGAGTTTACAGTTTAATGAATAGTGATAAAGCCCCACATGAGAATTATCAGCATAAAGAATAAGCAGGCACCGTAAGGAAGAGCATTTGAATCCTAAAGCTTTGAGATGGCTTAACAATATGAAAAAACATAAACTAGTCCCTTAAAAATTATAGATAAATACGAAATAAAAACCAACAATAAGACACCATGAGAACAAATTAGTAGATTTGAAGTATCAAATGCTCAAATATAAGAAAACTATAGTTTTTTCCTTGGTATATAGTTGCTTTCCAATGTTGTATTAATATCTGCTGTACAGCAAAGTGAGTCAGCTATATATATATATATATATATATAACCCCTCCTTATTGGATTTCCTTCCCATTTAGGTCACCACAGAGCACTGAGTAGAGTTCCTTGTGCTATACAGTCAGTTTCCAAATTTAAAAAACTAATGAAAACTTTTAGGATAAAAAGAGAAATGACCTAAGAGTATATTAATGGACTGTGAATTACACCTAAAGAATTTTTCTAGAATAAACACAGAATGTTAAGAGATGGAAAACTTAAAAGACATAGAGGAATAAAATGAGAAAGCACACTAATGTCTATTAGGAATGCCAGATGATTAATTACAAGATAATAGCTGAAAGTTTTCCATATTTGAAGAAAGACGTGCCTGGAACGTTCCATAGACAGAGGAGCCTGGCAGGCTATAGTCCATGGGGTCACATAAAGTTGGACACAACTGAGTGGCTGAGCACACAGCTATGAATACCATACAGAAAATCACTCCAAGCCGCAAACCAGATAAGGAAAAACAAATTCAAATATATTTTAACAAAGCCACAGAACTACAAAGATAATGCAAAGATCTTAAAAATCAGGTAGAACAAAGAGCATATAAAGAAGCAAGGAAAAAAAAAATAGATATCTCGTCAACTAAAATACAAGATGACAACACGAAACATAATTTCGTATGTTGAAGGAAAGGAGCAAACTCGAGTTCCACATTTATATAAACTTTTATCAATAATGAGATCAAAATCAATGCATTGGTCCTTTTTAGGGAAATGGCTTAAAGAAGTTCACCACTCATAAATAATTTTGAGTAACTGTATATATATATATAGATGGATATATATATATATATATAAATATATATATATTTATATATATATATATATATATGGAGAAGAAAATGGCAACCCACTCCAGTATTCTTGCCTGGAGAATCCAATGGACAGAGGAGCCTGGCAGGCTACAGTCCATGGAGTCACAAGAGTGGGACACAACTTAGCAACCAAACCACCACCACCATATATATATAGTGATTTTAGTCAAACCCCAGTTTTCAGCCTTGAAAACTTAGTTATTCTAGGATTCACTAAACTAAAAAGACATTATCATCAATGGCATATTATTACAAACCAAATTCATTGCTGACATATCTCTGTGTCAAAAGGTTGAAATTTTAATAGCATCAGAGAAGTGCCCTTTTGATAGGTAGTTAACTGGCCTAAAATACAGAAGCTTCACTGTCCTCGTCATTTATTTCTTCAGATATCTAATCTGTAACATTGTCATTCTTCTGAACAGAGCTTCAAATGTGTCTTCTAAATCATCGTTATCATTCTTGACCCATCATTAAATGTAGACTATTGCATTTTAGCGGAGAAGGCGATGGCACCCCACTCCAGTACTTTTGCCTAGAAAATCCCATGGATGGAGGAGCCTGGTGGGCTGCAGTCCATGGGGTCACTAGAGTCGGACACGACTGAGCAACTTCCCTTTCACTTTTCACTTTCATGCATTGGAGGAGGAAATGGCAACCCACTCCAGTGTTCTTGCCTGGAGAATCCCAGGGATGGGGGAGCCTGGCGGGCTGCCGTCTATGGGGTCGCACAGAGTCGGACACCACTGAAGTGACTTGGCAGCATGTAATGAATTAAATGGAGTTTCTGGCTCAGAACAGCTGAAGTGTTGAAAACTTGCTACTTTTAAAATCAGCATCATTCTAAGATCTTCAAATAGAAACATAAGAGTAAGGAGGGTACAATCACTGGGAACTCTACTCAAAACTTTGTAATGACTTCTATGGGATCTAGAAAAGGGTGGATACACTTGATTTGCTTTGCTGCATACCTGAACCTAACACAATAGTATAAATCAATTGTATTCCAATAAAAGTTTAAAAAACAAGAATTAACATAGGGAACTATATTCATTATCCTATAATAAACTATAATGGCAAAGAATCTGAAAAAGAATATATATATGTATAATTAATCATGTTGCTGTACAGCAGAAATTAACACAACATTGTAAATCAGCTATACTCTAATAGAATAAATTTTAAAATAAAAGAATTCAAAGAAATTTAGAAAGAGCAACAAAACCCGAATTACTTAAGGTTTGAGACATCACTTTGTGAGAAGAGAGCAAAGAAATTTCAAGATGTTAAAATGAGAAACGGAGAAGCATGAAATATGAATTTAAAATACATGTAGGCCATCATAAAAAATGGTGGACACTGAAGATCGTAAAGGGCAAAATGTGTTCACACTGTCTGAAGAAACCGCAGAAGGAGTGCTGAAATCTGTTCTTGAATTGATTGAAAAGATAGAAAATTGTCTTTTGTGAAAAAAGTTATACAGTTTTTCCTGACGATGAAATAAATTTTTAGAATACTTCTCAATTATCAAATATTTATAGATAAGTTTTGACACTGTACTTGGAAGGCTTGGAGTGATAAATCTGAAGATTAGGAGTACAACGTCTTAATTTTCTAGGTGCTGTTATTTTATAACTTTGTAAAATATAAGTTTTTTAATAACATTATAACTTTTTTATAAATTTGTTACAACACTGAATGAGCAATGGGAGAGTTATATATATATACACATAGACAGATCTTTAAAAGACACTTACTCCTTGGAAGGAAAGTTATGACCAACCTAGATAGCATATTGAAAAGCAGAGACATTACTTTGCCAACAAAGGTCCGTCTAGTCAAGGCTGTGGTTTTTCCTGTGGTCATGTATGGATGTGAGAGTTGGACTGTGAAGAAGGCTGAGTGCCGAAGAATTAATGCTTTTGAACTGTGGTGTTGGAGAAGACTCTTGAGAGTCCCTTGGACTGCAAGGAGATCCAACCAGTCCATTCTGAAGGAGATCAGCCCTGGGATTTCTTTGGAAGGAATGATGCTAAAGCTGAAACTCCAGTACTTTGGCCACCTCATGCGAAGAGTTGACCCATTGGAAAAGACTGTGATGCTGGGAGGGATTGGGGGCAGGAGGAGAAGGGGACGACAGAGGATGAGATGGCTGGATGGCATCACTGACTCGATGGACGTGAGTCTGAGTGAACTCCGGGAGTTGGTGATGGACAGGAAGGCCTGGCGTGCTGCGATTCATGGGGTGGCAAAGAATTGGACACAATTGAGTGACTAAACTGAACTGAACTGAACTGAGACAGATCTTTATATCTATATATATATATATATATAGATAGATATATCTTTCAGGAAAAAAGAAAAGTCTGTTTCCAAAATGGCGTCTCTCAATAAGGCAGCCAAGTCTGGAGAATGGGCAGATTAATCATTTGGATTTAATGGTTGTTTTGATGTTGTATAGAAGGTAAAATGCTCATCCTGTGATGTTATTCTAGGAAGTCCTCCTGCAGGAACAGACTCAGAGTCATCCCACTCAACATCCCTCATAATTCCAATGGGCACATTCCAGGTGGAGAACAGATAATAAATTCTTTGTCGTTTCAGCAATTTTTAATTCTAAAAATATTGGAGGTTCTTAATCTACTGCTTCTTCCTCTGAGTATGGATGTGACGAAATTCTTTTTTTATAATTTAGACCCCTGAATAAGACTTTATAAACTGGTTTATGGTCATTATGCTTCAATTTGATTTTGGATGCAAAATGTTCTACAGAGTCTGCTGAAATCAACGAAGGAAATAATTCCAAAAAGTATTTACTCATAGAAATTCTCTGTGGTTAGGAAAATGTATGTTATTCTATTTTTATTTACCAGCATCCTTGTTCTTTACTTTGTAAAAGCACTTTGAAGGAGGGACAACATTTAAAAGATCACAAAGAGAGGAAAAATTATATAAAACTTTAAAAATTGTATTGACTCTACCTACTTTTCAAATGGACTACCATCTTATATTTATCTAATCTTCTCTGATTCCATTATGTTGTGTGTGGGTAGGGTAATGTTCTCCCACCAGTTCCTTCTGTATATGCAAGAGCTTCCAAACCAAAAATCTAACAGTTTGTATTCTTGTACTGAAAGAAATATTTCTGGGGAATAGGGAAGATAGTTTATATGCATACATCTGACCTTGTAAAATATAATCTTTGTGTTTACCATAGAATTGAATTTATATTGGTGTCAAACATTTATGCCAGTTTGTTTTTGTGTATCTCTAATATGCCATTTTATGGAGAAGGAAATGGCACCCCACTCCAGTGTTCTTGCCTGGAGAATCCTGTGGACGGAGGAGCCTGGTGGGCTGCTGTCCATGGGGTCACACAGAGTCGGACACGACTGAAGCGATTTAATACGCCATTTAGTTTGTAGATCTCTGATACTTTAGAACATATGACAGTTCAAAGAAATCTATGTGTTTTCTCTAAAACTTTTTAAGCTTATAGTTTTTTTTTCCTTTTTAAAAAAATGAAACAATTACATGCTTTCCACAATTTTTGCAAAGATTTAGCTAACACATTTCATAACTAAAAATGGCCTCTGCCTATTATTTATTGCTCAGAAAGTAAAATTTAAGTATATTAATCAACAATTCTATAAAGAATAAAAGTTATTAGGTTTCTAATAGTTACAGTTCTTTTTTATATGTAATGAAATTCAGATTTCATCTAAAAGAAACGAATAATTCTTTCACAGTAAGAAAGGATTTCTGTTCATATCCTGAAACTACATTCTTTAGCTTGTGGAATATAAATCATCCATTTGCTTGGTATGGTTGCTGAAACTTCAGTTCATGAAACTGAATATATGTTTTTTATATGTCTCTTTATAATAGGATTCTGGACTATGATGAGTGGTTTTCCATACACACAGAAAGGATTAGATACATAGCTTTCTTTTTTCCAAAAATGCCATCACCATTGTTAGTCTCTGAATATAGGTGGAAAACTGCCTTAGTGTTTCTGATATTTCTCTTTTTAAAAACTTAAGACACAATGCAGAATGAATAACTACTAAAATTTAATAAAGCATGACCATGAAATAACAAAACTTCTTTTTTTCAAAAAAGCTCATGTACTGAAATTTATATTCAAATGAATGTTGCCCTTCCCTGTTGTCACCTTGGATTTCAGAAATGCTGCTGTTGGTCAAAGCATTTTGTTAAGACATTTTGAGGTCTGTCTTTAGAGACAGTGTGTGCGCCAGGAAGCATTCCTCAAAGAACACTGGAAAGGCATTATGTTATCATGATCAGTGCAAATGTGAAGGCAGACTTTAGGAGGTATTTCTTTCTTTTGTAGTGTTTTTTTTTTTAATTTTGTGACTAAATTTATTTAAATTTTTCAAAAGCACTAAGTCTACAGCCCTAAGATACTCAGAATGACATTCTGTGCTTTCTTTGACCTGAGATTATTTCTTTTAATGTGTCTGTGCCCTCTTCACATTAAATAGGCATTCATAAAGTATATTTTAATTCTAAATAGTACTCTTTTTTTCTCTAGATGAAAAATATACATATCTGCAACATATGAGGAGGGCTCTGAGCCTTGTAGAATCATGAGGTCTCATGTTGGTTAAAGGCCTTCATAGGCTATGCTCAGAACTTTGGACTCTTCAGATATTAAGAAAACAAGAAACACAGATTCTTAGGCTGGATCAAGGAATATGCCTTCATTGTTTTACTCACTTTTTATTTGCTGCTGCTGCTGCTAAGTCGCTTCAGTCGTGTCCAACTCTGTGCGACCCCAGAGATGGCAGCCCACCAGGCTTCCCTGTCCCTGGGATTCTCCAGGCAAGAACACTGGAGTGGGTTGCCATTTCCTTCTCCAATTTAGTTATATCTTAATCCCAGACAAATATATAAGGTTCTTACTAGAATCCATAGGACTGTACATGACCTGCCCTCTGCTACTGCTCTTTAACAGATATAAAACTTTACAGAGCCTATAGTACTCTGCATAGATACTGTTTGATATTCACTTTGCGTTAGTCAGTTAAGTCACTAAGTCGTGTCCGACTGCGACCCCATGGACTGCAGCATACCAGGCCTCCCTGTCCATCACCAATTCCCGGAGTTTACTCAAACTCATGTCCATCGAGTCAGTGATGCCATCCAGCCATCTCATCCTCTGTCATCCCCTTCTCCTCCTGCCTTCAATCTTTCCCAGCATCAGGGTCTTTTCCAATGAGTCAGTTCTTCACAACAGGTGGCCAAAGTATTGGAGTTTCAGCATCAGTCATTCCAATGAACACTCAGGACTGATTTCCTTTAGGATGGACTGGTTGGATCTCCTTGCAGTCCAAGGGACTTGCAAGGGTCTTCTCCAACACTAGGTATAATGGGCCTTCCCTGATGGCGCAGGGGTTAAGAGTCTTCTGCGAATGCAGGAGACACAGGAGACATGGGTTTAATCCATTGATTGGGAAGATGCCCTGGAGTAGGAAATGGTAACCCATTCTAGTATCTTTGCCTAGAAAATTCCACAGACAGAGAAGTCTGGTGGGCTACAGTCCATGAGGTTACAAAAAGTCAGACATGACTGAGTGACTGAGCATGCACATCAGGTATAATGCCAGACACCTTGCACATGTTCAAAAAATACTTATTGGATAAATGAATTAATAAGTGACTGAAAAACAGACATAAAGAATAGACTTATGGACATGGGGAGAGGGGAGGAGAGGGTGAGATGTATGGAGAGAGTAACATGGAAACTTACATTACCATATGTAAAATAGAGAGCCAATGGGAATTTGTTGTACGGCTCAGGAAACTTAAACAGGGGCTCTGGATCAACCTAGAGGAGGGGATGGGGAGGGAGATGGGAGGGAGGTCAAAAGGGAGGGGATATGTGTATGCCTATGGCTGATTCATGTTGAGGTTTGAAGAAAACGGCAAAATTCTATAAAGCAATTATCCTTCAATAAAAAAGAAATTAATTTAAAAGAAAACTTCTGGCAAAAAGTGACTGACTGAATCAGGGCTGGTAACTAGTCTGACTTTTCAGCCACGCAGGATAGTACTTAGAACAATCAATTTTGGTTGAATAAATCCTGAGAGATATTGGTCTCCAGTATTCTTCCTCATGGTGTCTTTCTGTGGGAAGTGGCAGAGTTTGGATTTTGTACCAAGTGTAATGGGAAACCATTATAGAGTGTTCAGTGGGAAAATGCCATGAACTGATTGACTACCTTAGAAATTCATTCTAGTTCCTGTGGAGAAGATATATTTAGGTGTCAAAAGCACAGGCAGAGAGACCAGGAAGGAGTTATTGCAGCAATGCAGGTAAAAAGCTATCAGAGGATTAGTAGCTTTGATTAGGCTCACAGCAGTATAGAGGAGAAAAGTAAAACGACGTGAAACATGTTTTCAAAGTAGAGCCTATATGACTTGTTGATAGAATGGTTATGGAGAAGAAGAAGAAAATTAAATAATTATACTAGACTTTTGCCCTGACAATTTGGCAAAGCCTTTCACTGTGATGGAGATGAATTAAAGCAAGATCAGATAAGAGAGGATAAAGAAAGCTGTAGTTTTATATAGTACATTTGGGATTCTCGTTGGACTTTCAAGGGATGATGAAATGGCCATTAGATACAAGAGGCTGGGCCCCAGGAGAAATGGCTGAGATGGAAAGATAAAAAGAATATTTGTAATAAGTAAGATGCAGCAAATAAAAGAACACCTTACCAGAAGTTGCTTAAAGAGAAATACTCCTGACATTTGTGTTGTCACTGCCATGTCTGCGTGTGAGGTTTAACTTCAGAGAGCACTGGGCTGACTCAGACAGGCAAACCCTGGGTCAGCCTCGGAGCGTCTCTCGGTTTCGCCCCCACTTTTGCAGTGTCAGTGCCGCAGTCCAGGCATCATGTCTTCAGTGCCAACAGAGAAAGCAGGGTAAATGAAAGAATATTTATTGTATTGCCAGAAAGGGGGATCATTTTTTTTTCCAGTTATCTCTCTCTCCTCATTGGAGAGCAAACTTTGTTCCAGAAAATCACCAGCAGATTTCCCCAATGTCTCTTGTTCAGAGCAGTATCAAATGCCCTTTCCCTGGAGAAGGAAAGAGTACTATCTCAATTGACAAGACAAGTGAGTCATTTCTTCTGGCCAAGGTTCCATCATTATTTTCTTAAATAATATGCCAGAATGTCTAAGGAAGGCAACCATCCATGTCTGCTGCAGGAGACATTGGCTTTTAAATCAGGGTAAGATGATGTCACCAAAAATATATCCACTGTACGCTCAAAATATTTTCACCCTTTCTCTGCAATACCCTTTTTTATATGGCCACTGCAAGAATGAAACCGCATACTCAGCTAGCCTAGAGTGCCACCTACAACTTCATTGCTTCCAGAAGTGAAAGAACATCGTGACCCGTGAACAAACAGGCTATCTTGAAGATTATCTGTCATCACAAATGAGAATCATACACACGCACACATACGCACACACACACCGTAATTTCCAGTAACTTCATGTTTTCTTATTAGCTTAGGGAAAAACACAGCCTAGAATATCATTATTTTACATATATTTATTACGGACTTAACTTCAGCAGATCTCGATAATAGCCACGGGCCATAAAGGTCTCATCTCTGGGCTTTTGCTCTTGCCCCGGCCCTTCTGCCTGGAAATTACCTCCTTTAGATCTTTCGGAGGCCAATCAGTTTTCACTGTTCAGATTGATTTTCCTAGAGCCTCTTGCCTCGACCACTTTACTGAGCATCCATATCTATACCAAGTCCCTCTATATGTAATACATATTTAAATATCTGCTTCTGTTGTGCAGAAGTTATCACTAATGCAACATTGTATATATTTTTGCTTGGGCCTGTGTCATGTTTCCTCCCCACCCTCAGTTAGGTCAAGGATGCCTGCTTTCTTCTTGGGCTTCCAGCACCTATCACAGGATGGGCTATGAGGTAGACACTCAGTCAGGATTCATTTGTGCTTCTTTAAACGAGGATACTTTGAAAATAATGGGTCTATCATCTTTAAGAATACACAAATTTTGTGATTCCTGATAAGATTTTAAGTGACATCTGTTGAATTTTTTTTCCTTGATTGGGAAAATAAATTATTTTTACGTGTAGAAATCATTCTTAAGTCACTGTCCTACTAGTGCTCATGGCTTAGTTGACCTCCTCCTTTCTTTATAATCTACATTTTCTACTTCAAAACGTAGGCTGAATGAAAGTACAAGATTGTGTTTTCCTAGACATAGCAATTGATTTAAAAATGGCACTAAATGTCAGAGGAGCCAGTCATGAAACTTTTTCATATGGTTGTAATGATTTGTATACATATTCATTTTCATACTTGTTGACTCTTAACCTATGTGTTCTGCTGCCTCTTAATTTGGAAATGGGATGTCTTAACAATGGCCTACAATTTCATACTATGTTTTTATAATTTTGAAATTAATCATCTCCCTATGAACCAAGATATAAATAAAAAATCCTGGGGAAAAGTATACCTATATTTCTGGGTTTATAGGTCTAAAAGATATAAATCGAAACATAGGGAGGAAGAATAGTTAATATCACAAGGATCATTTGAACGGCCTTTGCCAAGTGACAGCAAGTGAATTCGATATTAGAGTTTTTCAGATAAATAAATGTGATCAATGCATTTGAGTGTTCCACAGCCTGGTTGGAGACTGTAAGTAGTATGTGAGGTGAAATGAACAGGAACGGGGACGTGACGTGTCTAGGATAAATGAGACTCAGAGAGAGAAAGATTGCTGGGGAAAAATAATAGAGTTCAGATGTAAACATATCTGACTCAGGGACTGTGCTGGAAATTAATGAAATCAATAGGCAAAGGAGAGATTAAATCAGCATAAGAGAAGAGATAGACAGACTATTGCAGGATCAGAAATGGGACAATCAGAAATATTGGAAGGAGAGCTTAGAAAATGCACAAGAGAACTGAAGAAACTGAATTCCAAAAAACAAGTTTCAGGATGCATGCACCTTTGGTAGAGGGTCTTTGGATGGTATTTGAATAGGAGCTTGTGTATATGAATGTGTTAGGTGGCCTCTTGCGATTCAGCGGCCATCTGTGTGAGTAGGGCTTATCGGTATTAACTGTTCATCCGCTTACTGAGGCTCTCTCTTACACCAAGCACCCTGGCAGAGATGAATAAAAGGCAGGCCATTGCCCTCAACAAGTTCATAACCTCTGATGTGGAGATAAGTAAATCAGCAATGTGATAAAACATATTTGCCACAACTTTCCTATTATTGCAGGATTTTTCCCCCAAAGTCAAAAACTAATAATCCAAGGAATCCATTGGCATTTAAATCATGACTATCAAGCTTACACTGTCCTTCCATACCGCTACTTGGTTCTATTTGTTCTATTACAGAGAAAAACAATGTGAGTTGATATCTGCATGAGTTTTTCAGTACAAATTCTTATCTCTGTCTGCCATATCACATTGTATTGTAAGAAGTCCGAAATTTAGGTTCCTTCTTAAATTTAATTATCTGGTACTTTCCTACAGCAGTCTGTCTCTTATTGACATGTCAGATTGCATTTTGTTCACAGATCTTTTGTGTATGTCTCCTTGATATTGAAAACAGTGGCTGGTGTAAGAGCTTATCTGCTTTTGATTCTGCACATGTCATAAAGAAGGAAAATACAAAGGAACAGCCACATGTACTCGCTATTCAAGCATCTGTCCAACTTTTGTATCAAACTAATATTGGGAGAAACGTGGGCTGCATGCTGCAAGTCAGACTCCCTGGTATCAAAGAAGAACACCAACGGCAGGGAACAACATCTCTGTGACAAATGTGTGAAGGCATAAATGATGGAAACAGAGCACGTGAATGGGGTCTTGTGAGAATCTATGTTTTACTTTTAAGATAAAATAATTTCACGTATGCGTCCCTTGTATTACTTTTTACTTCAGAACAACAGCATTTTTCTTACCTAACAACTTATGAATAACAATGACATGAAAATGAGGAGAGATGCTACTCTTTAGTGCTCCATTTACTCCATTTGAATAGATCTTAAATCATTATCAAATTTAAAATATTTGCAGAAAAACATAACATTAAAAGAAATGCCGAGAAGTTACGTAGTTCTTGCCTGACTCTAGGCCAGTTTTGTTTGCTCATCCACACCACACTGCATGGCATGTGGAATTTTACCAGTCAGGGGCCAACCCATGCCTCCTCCAGTGATACCATGGGGTTTTAAACACTGGACCACCAGGGTAGTTCCAGGCAGTTTTGAAATTAGTAAAAGCCTTCTTAAAAAGGGGCTCTTACAACATCTTTTAGAAACACTTCCTTCTATCTAACTCAAATGTTTTATATTCCATAGTAACCCTGTGTTTTCTTTTTCTTAAAAAATTAGTAGTAGAGGATCATATCTTCTGGGTCTATTGTTATTATTCAGTCACTAAGTCATGTCTGGCTCTTTGCAACCCCATGGACTGCACAGCACACCAGGCTTCCTTGTCCTTCATCATCTCCTAGAGTTCGCTCAAGCTCATGTCCCTTGAGTCGGTAATGCTATCCAACCATCTGATCCTGTCACCCGCTTCTCTTCCTGCCCTCAATCTTTCCCAGAATCAAGGTCTTTTCTGGGTCTATACCTAATGCCAAAAACACTGTGATTAATTAATATAGATATTTAAAAATCGTGGACCCCTAGATAATTCATTTCATTTCCCTTGGACTTCACAGATGAAAGCAAAATTTAATTTGCAATTAGAGGAAGGGCAGACTTAGTCCTTTTGAATCATTTATCTGAAAGAATATTTTTCATCATTCATCTGAAATCATAAACTGACATTTTTATCCAAGAAAATCCTAGAGAAATCATTTTGATTTGCAAATGGATTAGAAAAACTCAGACATTCAGCATTTTCTATGAACTCTCTCAGATTAACAAGTTTTCACAATCTCATCATTTTGGATACTATTTATAAAACTGATAGCTATACGTAAGCACTGAATCTTTTTATAGATTGTATAAAATCATGCTGAATTGTTTTGTGGATAAGTATGTTTTTGTCAAATTGATTACCGTTTGAGGGAAAGGCTGATGGTTTTGTAGTGAGGGTCATTACATGAAGAGTCATTATTTCCTGGAACCTTGATTTTAGGGCCTCAGAATGCAGACTAGGGACTGAACTCTCCACCAAGGTCATTGTCCTGCTCTTGCCATTGCCCTTTCCCCAGTTCAAAGTCACCCTGGTGGTCAGGAAGATTCACTTATATGGAAAAGAAAAGAACTCCTCCTTACCTTTGCCCCAGAGCAGCAAACAACAAATATCACCAGAAGATCACGGTGGATGGATGGAATATTCGAAAGTTTCAGAAGTGCTTCTGTCTGGACCTGAATTTGATCTCTGCCAGTTCCATGTGACTCTGGGCAAGGTGTTTGACCTTTCTAGCAGAGTGTCCTTTAGACGCAGGAATTGAAAGGGGTCCTCCCAACACCATTCCAAAGACAAGAACTGAAGGTAGGTATGGTTTCCCCAACTATTTTGACTTCTCATTTATCAGTGGCATGAGGTTCCGTTAAGATGTAACTTAAAATAGTGCCTATTAGATGGTGGATGGTGACCTGTTAATGGGTCGTGGAATCAGATTAGTTGTTTGTGAACAATTATTTTAAATGGAATAGAATAGAACAAAATCAAAAATATAAGGTACATCAGATGCAATAAGGATTAGCATTGCCTTTTGACAGTTTTGTTTGTTATGTGTTTGCCTTGTATGACTGAATAGTGACTGACTATATTTCTTACTGATGTCATTGCATTAAGTAGCTGAGCTGTAGATGTCCATGTGTGATATTTAGAAATTCACAATGTCCATTCTGTTGGGTGCTTGGAAGAAGAAAGTGAATAGATTAGCATATCCTTATTTAGTTTATTTAAGAACCATTTTTAGACACCTTTCCTCAAAATAATATAATAATAGAAAGTCGCTCAGTCATATCTGACTCTTTGTGACCCATGGTTTATACAGTCCATGGAATTCTCCAAGCCAGAATACTGGAGTGGGTAGCTGTTCTCTTCTCCAGGGGATCTTCCCAACCTGGTGATCAAACTCAGGTCTCCCGCATTGCAGGCAGATTCTTTACCAGCTGACCCATCAGGGAAGCCCTGGAGTATTTCCTCAAAAGCATGTTTCTTCCTCAAAAGTCTATTTCCTCAAAATACTTAGTGCTAAGACTACTGCAGAGAGAATTCTGTTTCCTCTTCATGCTTTGATATTTGTTCTCTGACATTTTTTTGTGAGCCCCACGATGGCTGCTATAGGCTAATAAATCCCTGTGCACCAACCAACAACACTTCTATTCCAATAGCGTCCTAATGACTTAAAGCCTGTATTAGATTTCTCTGTTCTCTGAAACAGCATAGGAAACTGTCAGACCTAAATTATCCTGGACCTCAAACTGTGAAAGAACAGATAATCATAGGAAAAATATATTTCTTATCAGAACAAACAGGTGTGCTTGAATATTGACTAAGCTGCTTAATCTTCTTCTTGCAAAGAAGGAGAGTCATATTCAAATATCTGTACTTTTATTTTCTGTCAGTTTGATAGTCTTCCCTTCAGAATAATCAGTTTCCACATTCTTGATGAGATCCAGTTCATGCATCAAATCAGTCATCCTTGAATACTTGAAGCCTTTGACATCAGGTCCTGAAATGCTGTTTTACATATTGCTTGCTGATATGGATGCCTGGTCAGAAATTCAGCTTTTCCACTGAGACCCCACTTTTGTTTTTGTAGGAGAGTTATACATTCATAGCATCTGGCTTCTGGAAAGAAACGCTTTCAAACTAAGCAGACTGTGGTCATTTTTGTTACACCAAATTCTTTAAATAGCAAACAAAAGGGGGGAAAAAGCATATATGTTGAATCATATGAAACTGCTCTTCAACTTATTTTGACCTATAAAGATGGTAGTTTCATATAGTTCAGTCTAATAATAATTTTGAAAAAGACCATATCCTCTATTCAATATATGCTAAGTCACTTCAATGGTATCCACATCTTTGTGACCCCATGGAGTGTAGCCTACCAGGTTCCTCTGTCCATGGGATTCTCCTGGCGAAAATACTGAAGTCAGGTGCCCTTTCCTTCTCCAGGCTTATCTTCTCGACCCAGGAATCAAACCCACGTCTCTTAGGTCTTCTGCATTGGCAGGTGGGTTCTTACCAGTAGTACCACCTGGGGAGCCCAGATTCGATATACATTTTCTTTTAAGTAGCCAGACCTTGAGTTCAGCCAGGATGAGATATGGGCTGATGGTGTTCTTCATCTGTGTATTTAATAAATATTTTTCTCAGTTCCAACTATGTTCAGAGCACCAGGCATGTAGTAAAGACAAAGATAAAGCCAAAAGACCTTTAGGAATCATATAATATTTTTTTCTGATTGCTAGTAGGCTGGTGGCAAAACAAAGTTTTCACTCATAAAAGTGACACAAAACTTGATAGCCGATTAAGATGTGTGTTGTTGTTTTTTTTTTAATATGGCCTCAGTTTGGTATTAGAATCATCCAACCCCGTCCTGTATTGTTCCTATATTTACTTTCTCCTAAGTAGATTCTCTCTCCAACCAACCTACCAGGGTCCTTTAGTCTTTCGTAGGTATCCATTCACAATCGATCTTTAATGCTAATGACCTACTGTAAGAATGTAATGGAGAAGGAAATGGTAAGCCACTCCAGTATTCTTACCTGGAAAACTCCATAGACAGAGGAGCCTGGTGGGCTACAGTCCATGGGGTAGCAGAGTCGGACACGACTGAGTACACATGTGGGAATGAGCCACCTAAAGCCTTTCTACTTCTTGAAACCTTAAGGAAGCACTCAGGTGACTCTTGAATGTTTTAACTGTAATAGCCACAATCAATAAGACATTACAGTTGTTCCTGTGATACTGTTACTTCACTTTTGGAGAATGATAAGCAGATATCTGTGTAGTTTGCCCTTTTATAAGACAGTCACTGGACAGCCCGTCTGTTGCTATTTCTAGCTCTTTTCATGTTTACTTTTGGAGTTGTGTTATTGGGTTTCATTTTGTTTTGTTCAGAGGGAGTCTTTTGTTCTGTGGTTGATGTTTTTGAAATGATCGCTCCCAATCATCACTGCCCCGTGTGGCAGGGCTTTTGTTTCCATCAGAGAGTCCTTGGGCTGTTTCTTTCAATCAACCATTCCACCTGCCACAACCGCTCTGAGGTCACCAAATATAGACTGAGTACAGCGAGGCAGTGCAAAGCATGCGGTGACTCTCAACCTTGGCTACAACTTATAATCACCTGCAGAGCCTTAAAAATACTGACAGCTGGGTTCTGCTCCTGAGACCCTGAACAGATTAATCCATACTGAGGCCTGGGCATTAATCTTTAAAAAAAATTTCCCAGAGGAACTCTAATGCACAGTGAAGTCTGAGGCCCACTGACTGACGTGTTAGCAAGAGTTCCTAGGTCAAGCTGGCTGTGAGTCTTCGGTCTTGTAGAAACTGGGCCCACACTCTGGAATGAGCTAAAATCTAATGTGTATATCTACTTTCAGTAACCCATTCTGATGATCAGCTGGATACCATTTATAAAGGCTTTACCATCTGTCCTACTTTCTTCAGAGAAGAGTTCAGATCTTGAACAAGAGTGAGGAATAATATCCATCATACATAATAGCCCTGAAGTCACGCTTTGGGATCCACTGCAAGATTATGTTACTCACCTGATGCTTTCAGCAGCTTTCTCCTGAGAGTAATTAGCATCTGTGTAAAGATGTAATCACCTAAAGCAGCTGTGTAAGCAAGGGCATTCTCAAGAGCTTTTTGTTTCTAGCAGCAAAGACATTGTGTTACAGCAGCATTTTGCCAGCAAAGCTTAGGACATCAGTGTAGACAGTATTAGAATGAAGCATTGGAAGACTGAATAACCGAAAGAGATTAATTTCTGTTAAATATCTACATTCTATCTATGCTAGTTCCCCCAAGTAGGTTAGACTGGGAAAGCCTACTGGAGGATTTTATCTAATCTTCTTTGACTCGGTACATAATTCCTGCAGTGGCTGCCAAGCTTCCCCAGAAGAAAAACAAAAGGAATACCGAGTAAGAAGTAGCCCCAAGGGGTATCCAATCCCCAAATTAATCCCCATTTGAATGAACTGTATGCTGTTATTTGGATTCAGTCTTAATTTACATTGACATTCTTTAGTTGAGAAAGAAAGATTTACTAAGTAACAGTATACACTTTTTAGAATCAAAAATTTGCCTGACGTTTCTGAACTGAACATACTGTTTTCCGTGTGTCAGTTTCCCTAATAATCCAGGTCTCCTTCCATCCATTATTATTGTAGAAAGGTCTACAGATAAAATTATGGGTATAATTTTACCCCTTTCCACCTTCATGTCATTTATTTTCAGAGTACTGGAGGATCTCTGTCAGCTTTTGCTGTCACTTTGATGTTTCCGTGTCTCAGTGCATTTGGTAACTTATGAAAAATGGATACTAATCATAATTTTCAATGAATATAACTTTCTGTTTCATATCAAAGACTAGCTTCTTTCAAGAGAGTTCCTTGATCACCTCTACTGTCATAATTTGGGCTTGAAAGTGAAAGTGAAGTAGCTCAGTTGTGTCCGATTCTTTGCGACCCCGTGGACTGTAGCCTATCAGGCTCCTCTGTCCATGGGATTCTCCAGGCAAGAATACTGGAGTGGGTTGCCATTTCCTTCTCCAGGGGATCTTCCCGACCCAGGGATCGAACCTGGGTATCCCACATTGGAGGCAGACGCTTTAATCTCTGAGCCACCAGGGAAGCCAATTTGGGCTTAGGGAAATGCAACTAAGCATGATCTCTACCTAAGGGAAATGTTGGTTCCAGGATTTCATTGGGGAGCCTTGCAAAAACACATTTCTTTTTGAGTAAAAGCTATAGTATGTTGACACTAAGAGGAAAGCATGAAATATAAACCCTACTAGGTTTCTGAAAGTTTTGTTTTACTGGAACTTTGTTAAAGCCCTAGGGAAGAGCTTTAAACTTCCCTTAGTGTTTAGTTTTGATGCTAAGAGTAAAAGGTATTATTGAAGAACCTCAAAATTCAAAAAGATCATATGCTTTTTGATGCTCTAGATGGTCAAGAGATTTGTTTCTAAATATTACTTCAAATAGCACATGTAAGAATAATCCCAAAGCACAGTAGGAGTTGAGGATGCTACAGAGTCATATATCAAATCCTACAATTCCATCTGTCTTCCTTACCCTACCCACCCAAATCCAGTCTGGCAAAATTTAGAAAATGGATCAAATAAATGAGAAAGATAAAGAACACAGATAAACTCACACAAGTGACTTTGGAAATGCAATGTTTTAAAGAATCTCAGAGAAACAGGGATTGGACTGTTCACAGGGATTGGATTGACCAGACCTAAATATAGGTCTGGTCACAGTATTAAGTAAGAATCTTTGAATGGCAAGCTATAGAAACCATTTGAGCTGACATAACTCTCAGTGATATTATCAGAAAGGCACTGCAATATCTACAGAACTCAAGGAAGCAATAAGCTTTCACACTTTAGGGAGAATGTGATCCAGTGCATTGAGAGAGGTCTCAGTGATGAGAATATATTATCTGGGCTTCTAGAATTCTCCTAGAGATCCAACAGCTTAGCACCCTGTATCTCTCAGTTCAAATTCCAAATTAGCAGGAAAGTAATTTGACTTTTCCATTTAGTGTGAAGGGTCTATCCTGTACTAATTGTCAATAGCCAGGAAAGCTGTTCTCGGAACAAAAAACATGGCCCTTGGGAGTCATTCCTATGGACAATGTGGTTGTTCTCAACCAGCAAGCCCCAGACAACTCAACAGAATTCTATTATGAATATTTTCTTAGAATTCTGAAAAGAAAAGAAGAGATCATCAAAATACAAGGACATCTGTGGATCATGTTATTCCTGAAGCCTCGGGCTTTTCTATTTTGCCTAAATTGTTGTATATTCGTGCTGCTAATAGTAATTGTGCTTGAGAGGAGGTGTTCATGTTTTTCTTTGTGAAGCATAGGAACATAAACAAGCTTGAGAATGTGTAATTGTTCCTTTCCTCTTGAGTTTCTTGAGTGAATATAACAGGAGTGTGTACAGAGGTGATTTTCTTTCTTCCCAGGGCTGACTTCTACCCTAAAGCTGTCACTTTCCAATTTCTTTTCCTCTTTCTCGTTCCCTATTTTGGAAAGAGAAATGGAGAAGAAAAGAGTAGAGTTAGGTTGAGATGATGGGTGGGAAGGAAGATAAAGAGGAGACAGAGGAAAGAATGGGGGAAGAAGAGTGTATGTTTTGCAGAGGACACCATGTTCAGAGTATCCTCTCACTCAGTAACCTAATGACGAGTTAGAGGAAGCAGCTGCTCCGAGGAATAGTTCTAGATCGTTGAGTCTGGTCCCTTCAGTCAACCCTGTCTCCCTTTTCAGTGCTGTGAATACCTAAAATAACTTCATAAACGTTCAGAGCTTGAGTCCACGTTTAACAGGGAAGTGTCAAGTGGATTTAAGTCAAAACAAGTTAGATATTGACTCATATCAAATCTTTGCCCAAGATCAAGGAGAGGAACAGAAGAATTATAACAAACTAAAAGGAAAAGGGGGGGAAAGGACAGGATCTGAGAGCTCTGCACCCTGAAAGCCTCTTGCTGTCTTCATAGGTTCCCTGGTGCTGCCCTTGATTAGAAGTCATTTTGTTTGCCTATGAGAAATAAAAATACTGAAATAAAGACCAAGTATGGATATAATTTATGGATATTGACCTTTAAAATAGGTGAAGCAAAGGTTGGAAGGGTAAGAGCACAGGGGTCAGGATTTCATTAAGAAGCAAATTTCATTTGCTGTCCTTGAAAGGTAACCCCGAGTGTGCGAATTCAGTGCCATCCTTATTCCTTATCTGAGGCCAGCCCTCTTGGCCAGCCCTCTTGGCCTGCCTTCGTCGAGGCCGCTGGACGCTAAGTTCTGTGCGGACAGCACTGTGTCTTCTGTGTAACGAATGAATACCTGGTACGGGGCTGCCCATGGAGGTGCTGAGGAACACGTGCTGAAAGATATGAAATCAGGAAGCAGTGTCTAAGCAACAACATGACCTTGGGAAATGTGTGGAGGCAGTGTGGAATTACCACTGTGTTTAAGAAGAAAACCCCTCAGGTGAGTTAGATGGAGTTGATTCAAATCGTGACTGCCATTTTCTAGCTCTGTGACCTCTGCTGATTTGTTTAACCTCACTAAACTTGGTTTCCTTCTCTCCAAGACTGAGATAATAATCAGGACTTCCTCCTGATACAGTTCTTAAAAATAAATCAGCTAGTGCACAGAAAGCATTTATCCTATCTCCTGCCACACAAGTTGCCCTGCCTAGTTATATGCAAAATCCAACCAAATTTTGTACATCCCTTGAGTTTAGTGTTGGTAGAAAATTTCACTCTATTACATTATTACTTATCAAGGGATGGGTGGAATGAAAAGAGGTGATAAAAAGGTCCTGCTCTGGGGTAATGACATTGTAGTTCTACAGCAGCAAGGCTCCATGAGTAGTGTGACACGACCCAGCTAATATTATATAGTTCTCCTCTCTTCCACTCATCAATAAATATATTTTAATATATTCTTAGTTAAGTGCTGACCACCAAGTGAAATTCATATCTGCTGGGTTTTTTTTTCCCCCCACCATGGCATGATTCAAAAGCATTAACATGCTCTTGGCTGTGATTGTGAGTGTTTTGGACCTGTAACTCCTCCCATGGAAGAGCAGCTAGTGATTTGGATGTTATGATGGTATGATTGCTAAAAGGAGATTATTTTGTGTATCTGTAGTTTCATTTTCTGGAGCTTATTTTTAAAGAACCTAGATCTTTGACATGTTTTTAAATTCTTTGGTCTAAAAATGGGAGACTAATGGTGATGCTCAAAACCAGGATAACCATGGTGTAAACTGCTTCTGACAACCCTTCCAAGGACAAGTTCAGTGATGACTTGTAGTGTCCTTCCTTTTATAATCCTTTCACCCTGGCAGAAATTGTCTCTCCTGGACTAAACTTACATCTATCAGAACATATGTATTTAATAGCAACTAGAATTAAAATAATCCCATATTCAGACTTTGAGCTTGTGTGTTTGAAAGAGGAAAGGGTATGTGGCATGCAGGGTCCAGTGCCATCCTCTGCCACTGTATCAGAGGTTTTTCAGCAATCAGTCACGGTTAGTACTTAATGTATTCAACATGTTGGTGAAAAGGAGGGAAAGGGATCATCACTGAAATGTAGAAGCTGGTGAATATTCCTACTAAGAATTCATTAGCTTCAACAAGATGTGATTTGAGAGAAAAGTTCTAATCACCACACGTTTTAAATAAGCACTTGCACTTAATAGGTGGCAGGATTTTGATTATACAATTGGGTAGTTCATACTGAGAAACGCTGACTATTTTAAATGTATCAGTGAGGTTTTGTGGAAATATGCAAAGTGTTTGAAACATGAAATAAATGCAAACATTACTGATGTGAGATCAGACTATATTAAATTGGATTAGGGTATGTTAAAATATAGAACAGGGTCTATTTCAAAAGTAATGCAACATTAATTCACCATTACTAAGCTGTGATTCAGATGCAAAGCAAAATGGAAAGGAAAGTGCTATTTTTCTCCCTCAGCTAAAAAGAGGAAATATTAAAAATTGTAAACTTTCTTCTTGGAAACAAAATACCTCTCTTGCTTTCAAAGATAAATGGTCTTTTAAAAAATCACTTTTTAGAACTGCCTTAACTACTTCTTCATTTTGAAGATATGAAGCTTTCTATCCTTGAAAGAAAATTACACTTCATCTCTACAATGGAAACAATCAAGATTGATGCTGGATTGTCTAATAATCCTTAAAGACGCTGTTCTAGGGCTGAAAGACTCCAATTGGTATTTTGTTTTCCATAGAAAATGTTTTGTTATAATCTTTTCATGAATTCAAAATACTGTTGTTGGACCAAGTGATTTACCCTTTATTTTGATGTCCATTGGTGAAATGTCTATGTACTGGGACACTCCACGAAGTGCCAACTTAAATTCCCAAATACATCTTTGCTTGAAAAGAAAAACTAAAGTTGTCTTAACCAAATTATCAACAGATATCATTTCAAATAAATTAAGTTATGCAACACTAAAGAATTCCACAAGTGAAGACTTGCAAAGTGTTTGCCCTTAGGATCCTTTTATAGTCAGAATACTACTACTGTCTATATCTGTATTCATTACTATTCTAGTGTAAAGAAATCACAGTAAGTTTAAGGGACAATTCCTATTTAACCTTTAAAATAGCTGAAAGCTGCCAGTATGGTAGCCAGTTCCTCTCTTTTACATGTTATATTTTATAGACTAAAATGGTGATATTTTACAATGCCTTTATAAAGTTCACTTCAGTTAAAAAGAAAAAAAGCCCCCGAAGCTGCTCCTGGAGTGACAGTAAAACATTCTGGAGTTTCATCAGTCATGGATGATTTAAAGGACATCAACTGTAGATCCTAATTAGATTTAAAAAAAAATCAATGCTTAGGGATTTTTTTTTAATTAGCACATATGTTGACTCTAAGCTGTTTTATAAATAAGAAGAAAGTCCAAACATGCTGTTTAAGAAGACAATGTGATCAGAGTTGAGAATACTAAAGATGTTACATGGCCACCTCTACAGTCCATTCTGCTGGCTGGAAGGATGGTGTGCTATTAGTGGCTACAGAGAGGCTGCAAAGAAGCCAGCACACCACCATTATGCGACTAATTGCTTTGTGAAGTGCTTTCAGAAAAGCTGGAACTGAAAGGCACCCTAAACTACCAATTTATGGTCTATTCTTAGTGTCAATGATGCCTGGGAGAACAGCACATTGTAAAGTCTGTTTTTCAGAGGAGAATATTTTTGTCAAAGTGATGTGGATTTTCAAATAGTCAGCCCTCCATATCCAAGGGCCCCGCATCCACAGAATTCAAATGTGGATTAAAAATATCCGGAAAAAAATTTCCAGAAAGTTCCAAAAAAGAACTCCTGAATTTTCTGCACCCCAGCAACTATTGACATAGTATTTGCATTGTATTTACAACTATTTACATAGTATTTACATAGATTTTTTAAGTAATATATAGACAACTCAATGTTTATGGGAGTATGTGCCATTTTATGCAAATACCATGCCAGTTTATATTAGGGACTTTAGCATCCTTGGATTTCAGTATCTGCAGGGGTCCTGGAACCAATTCCTTGGGATACTAAGGGACAACTGTATTCCTTATTAAAAGTTTCAGCATGACCATCTCCTTTTCATCACATGAAATTTATCATGAGTATTCACTTTGACTGTCTTCAGCCACATCAATGTTCTTTTTTTGGCACTTGCTTCAAAATTAAAAAACATAAACAGAGTATGTGGATTTATTTCAGTGGCTGGATTAACTGAGAGGTTTTGCTTTTAGTAATTTCAAGGTTTTCTAACTCCATGTTAAGAGAGTGCTCTGCTTTCATCATCTGCATAGTAAAATAAAACATTTCAGGAAAAATCTGCTGTTGCAGGATGCATAGAAATGTTTACAGATCCTTCCTTAAAGAAAAAAATATAGAAATATGTATGCCTTTTTTTCTCCTTAAACTTTTGAAAAAGTTAAAGCAATGTTACCATAATTTTTATCATAATCTTTCACTAGTTAAAAAGAATGGCAGAAATTCATGGATGAAGTAAATTTGAGGGGCATGGGGACGGGGAGCATGTTAGTGCAGTGTGCTCCCTTCTGGCAAGAAAAATTATGAATTAAAATTCATCCCAGCATGTGCTTACTGGTTACTTATAATAACTTTCATTTATGAACAACCTGTTTACCTTAAGTTGAAATTTCTTTGGCAGAAAGAATAGCAGTGCACTTGTGACTGCAAGGTGAAATATTCCTTGCTTGGCTTTTTCTTACATTGTCATTTTTTCTTATTATGAGGGGAAATTTTGCTTAGAATGCAAGTTGTGTCATCATTTCATAGCTTTACAGTTTTTTTTCCAATGAATGAAGTTTGGCTTTTGAACCTCAAGTTCAGTATCCAGGTAGTGAGCAAGCCACACAGAAAATGTTCTCATGCTGTGTTTACTGAGATGCCCTGGTCTCTTGCCCTGATCTTATTTCATTTATATTCCATATCTATGCAAACTGTGAGTTTAGTTGAGCATCACTAAGCACATTCCATTTGCTTAATGACTGTGTATTGCTTGAATCTCAAGTTCACTGAGTCATTCCATTGGGATTCTTCTATCTTGAAGTAAGGCAAGATAAGAAGAATGGGGTCCAACATTAAACAAAGCTTGAACTCTTATTCTCTTTTTTGGAAAATGATTGCATGAACCCTGTAGTATTAGGCTTAAAAAATACATATCTATTATAATAAGATCAGTATATAGCTTTCTTTTAAAATGAGTAGAAGATACATTTGTGCTGTACTGTTCACCCCCTAAGGACTGTGTTACAAACTCTATACTGAGCACAGAAATCACTTTATCCATCACTGGAGTGGAACACAGCAGTTGTTTAACTGAACGCAACAATACTGGAAAATCATTTAAGAAAGGAATTGAATGAGAGTACAGCCTCCAAAAGAAACAACAGCAGGGATTTAAAAAAACCTGACTACAGTCTCTCGACTTGGAATGGGGCCAAGATAGTCAGGCTAAACACTCCACTCCATACCAATTTTTCCCTGAAATATTATAGATGCCTTTGACCCAGGGATCAGTGTCTAGACAATTTAGTGTTTACAATATGTGACATCTCCTGGATCTAGTCCCTTGATAATTACTGGTTCGGAACTGATCCATAAAAAACCAAAATCCATTTAATGACTTTCCAGTGTTCACTCTTCCAATGCACCTGAATTTCCACCTTCATGTCTCCTTACATACATCACCTGTCTTAGTCAATGATAATAAGATTGTAATAAATGTGTTATTTAAAACCCAAGGTGGCAAAGTTGTAGGCGGTAAAATAAACTTTTCTAATTTCTAGTAAATATTAATGGATACGAACTTAAGACATTACTGCAAAACTAGAAAAAAAATTTGAGAGATTCAGGGAAGCCAAATAAATAATATTTTAATAAAAACAGACCCAATATGTGTCATTGAGGGACTATTGTTTCTTTGTTTCTGACTATAAAAAGCTCTATTTTCATTTACATTGTGCTGTAGATCCTTCCAAAGTCCTGAGTGACAATGATCCTTGTACACGTGAATTTAAAAATACATATATACGTTTAATTTTGAGGAAGCATTAGATATTTTCATAACTTGTGACCTACTCATATTTTATTTTTCAATGGTGGAATCTATCTTCTCAATTCATCAGTGCATTAGACAGTCCCTTTCATAATTCTATAGAAACTCTTCTGCTTTGAAGTCAGATTAGAGCTATTTCTTTTTCTAGCAGATTTGAATCAGCACTCCTTCTAAAAGGATTAATTCTCTTTTCATCTAGTTTTAAAATAACAATTGCCAGCATTTTAAAAAGCATCATTTATGTGGAAAAACTGCCATGGGCAGAAACCATAATAAAACAGTTAACAGTTAACCTTCATCTTTAAGGTAACTATGATGCCACTAAGAATTCAATTTCTATGCTTTTAAATATCTAAGAACCCTGTTTTTTAACCTAGTATTCTAGTCAAGAAAAAACAATCACAGGTAGTTTATATATGCAAAGCAGTGATGAAGAAAACATACTTCTATTCATTTAATTTCGTTTGGTTTATAACTATTTGTGGTGAAAGTTACCAGTTTTCTAAATTTCCCAAGCAATACATTTGGACATTTAAAGGTAATTTACATTCTTTTTGAAAATAAATAAAATATAAAGGTGACGGCAGTTGCAGCTTCTCTCTAATAATTGTAATATGTTAACTAATTTAGCTAATTCGTACTGACTTCTCTTATGTGCCTAATAAACATGATTTGGATATAAAGCATTTATTGCTGAGAAACACTGAACTATATACAAACTTTATCATTATTATTGTTTAGTTAGTATAAGTAATTGTATTTCAACAAATTTTCAATAATATCTTACATTTAAGTTATTTTGTTTTGGTGGATTGGAGCTAAAGAGAGGTATTTGACATTGCTATCGGTTTGGTATATTTCAATAGGATAGTAGCACTTGTTAATACAGGGTGAAAATCAAAATACAATTTGAATATAGTTGTGAGAATTTTTCGAGTTTCTAATGTGTCCCGTTTCCTTTAAGTACTTTGTGTCATTTCACTTCACAACAATATTATGATGAAAAAAACTTATTAGCTCCACATTTAGATAAAGAAAATAGGGCAGAACGGGGTTCAGTAACTGACTCGAGGTCACATATTTATATGTGATAGTTCATATTATATATTGATAGTTCAAAGTAGCTGAATCCAAAACTGTCCCCACTCCATAGTGATGCTGGTTTGATGACTAATATGTTCATATGCTCATTTTAACTTCAGATGAGAATGTAAACACCTGAAGCTTAACTCTGCATGTGTAATACTGCCAGGAAAAGAAGGGTTTCCGAGAACATAACTTTAATACCTTGACAGATGGCATCTTATAAAGAGTCTGGTATCCTTACTGAGGATAAGGAGTTGACTCATTGGAAAAGACTCTGATGCTGGGAGGGATTGCGGGCAAGAGGAGAAGGGGACCACAGAGGATGAGATGGCTGGATGGCATCACTGACTCGATGGACATGAGTCTGAGTGAACTCCAGGAGTTGGTGATGGACAGGGAGGCCTGGCGTGCTGCGATTCATGGGGTCGCAAAGAGTCGGACACGACTGAGCGACTGATCTGATTTGATCTGATCTGATCCTTACTGTGTGGGCACAACAAAACTTTCTGGTAGCCCTCTGCATTGTAACAAGTAACAAGCCTCCATTAAAACTATGCTTGCAAAACCCCTTGTTTCAAGGGTCCCAGCTAACCTTATGTGTTAGAGGCTAACTGTAGACTTTAGAAAGGGAACAGGAATGAAGTCACAAAATGTCTGAAACCATTTAATGTTTAAACCTGACAATACTTGATTCATTTTATGTAAACAAATGTTTACATATTCATAATTAAACAAATGTTTATTAATGGGAAAAAGTACCCTCACAAAGATAAAGAACATGAATTTTTAAAGTCACAGAAACATAGATCACAGTCCTAGCTTTCTTTTTACTTGTTCTGAAGCTGAGCAAGTCTTTGCAATGCAAAAATGTGCAGTTTCTGTATAGGAAAAATAAGGTTTATAATGTCTCTCTCACAGGGCTTTCATATATTAATATATATTAAATGAGATAATACATGTAAATCACAGCATCTGACCTATAGGAAGCCCTACAGAAATTATTTTTATTCATTCACTAACATTATTATTAATATATCTCAGGCAGCTTACATGATCGTTTTGAGTGAGTAGACATGGCCCCAACTTAGACTTAGAGGTTATGGACTGAAACAATAGACAGATAAACAAGTATGGCCGTGTGTGTGTGCTTAGTCATTCAGTTGTGTCCAACTCTTTGCGACCCCATGGACTGTAGCCTGCCATGCTCCTCTGCCATGGGATTCTCCAGGCAAGAATACTGAAATGGGTAGCTGTTCCCTTCTCCAGAAGATCTTCCCAACCCAGGGATTAAACTCAGGTATCCTGCATCGTAGGCAGATTCTTTAATATCTGAGCCACCAGGGAATCCAGCAGTTTCTTTTTTTTTTTTTTTGCCTTCATTTCTTTTTCTTTTATTTTTTATTTTTAGGTCTAGCAATCTGTTTCATATATGTTAATATATATGTTTCAATGATATTCTCTCAAATCGTCCCACCCTCGCCTTCTCCCACAGAGTCCAAAAGACTGTTCTGTACATCTGTGTCTCTTTTGCTGTCTCACATATAGGGTTATTGTTACCATCTTTCTAAATTCCATATATATGTGTTAGTATTCTGTACTGGTGTTTTTCTTTCAGGCTTACTTCACTCTGTATAACAGGCTCCAGTTTCATTCACCTCATTAGAACTGATTCAAATGCATTCTTTCTAACAGCTGAGTAATATTCCATTGTGTATATGTACCACAGCTTTCTTATCCATTTGTCTGCGAATGGACATCTAGGTTGCTTCGATGTCCTGGCTATTGTAAAAAGTGCTGTGATGAATATTGGGGTACACGTGTTTCTTTCAATTCTGGTTTCCTCAGTGTATACGCCCAGCAGTGGGATTGCTGGATCATAAGGCAGTTCTATTTCCAGTTTTTTAAGGAATCTCCACACTGTTCTCCATAGTGGCTGTACTAGTTTGCATTCTCACCAACAGTGTAAGAGGGTTCCCTTTTCTCCACACCCTCTCCAGCATTTATTGTTTGTAGATTTTTGGATAGCAGCCATTCTGACCTGCGTGAGATGGTACCTCATTGTGGTTTTGATTTGCATTCTTTGATAATGAGTGATGTTGAGCATCTTTTCATGTATTTGTTAGCCATCTGTATGTCTTCTTTGGAGAACTGTCTGTTTAGTTCTTTGGCCCATTTTTTGATTGGGTCATTTATTTTTCTGGAATTGAGCTTCAGGATTTGCTTGTATATTTTTGAGATTAATTCTTTGTCAGTTGCTTCGTTTGGTATTATTTTCTCTCATTCTGAAGGCTGTCTTTTCACCTTGCTTATAGTTTCCTTCGTTGTGCAAAAGCTTTTAAGTTTAATTAGGTCCCATTTGTTTATTTTTGCTTTTATTTCCAATACTCTGGGAGGTGGGTCATAGAGGATCCTGCTGTGACTTATGTCAGAGATTGTTTTGCCTATGATTTCCTCTAGGAGTTTTATAGTTTCTGGTCTTATGTTTAGATCTTTAATCCATTTAGAGTTTATTTTTGTGTATGGTGTTAGAAAGTGTTCTTTCTAAAATCACTGCAGATGGTGACTGCAGCCATGAAATAAAAGATGCTTACTCCTTGGAAGGAAAGTTGTGACAAACCTAGACAGCATATTGAAAAGCAGAGACATTACTTTTTCAACAAAGGTCCATCTAGTCAAGGCTATGGTTTTTCCAGTAGTCATGTATGGATGTGAGAGTTGGACTATAAAGAAAGCTGAGTGCCAAAGAATTGATGCTTTTGAACTGTGATGTTGGAGGACTCTTGAGAGTCCCTTGGACTTTAAGGAGATCCAACCAGTCCATCCTAAAGGAGATCAGTCCTGAGTGTTCATTGGAAGGACTGATGCTGAAGCTGAAACTCCAATACTTTGGCCACCTGATGCAAAGAGCTGACTCATTTGAAAAGACCCTGATGCTAGGAAAGATTGAGGGCAGGAGGAGAAAGGGAAGACAGAAGATGAGATGGTTGGATGGCATCACTGACTCAATGGACATGGGTTTGGGTGGACTCTGGGAGTTGGTGATGGACAGGGAGGCTTGGCATGCTGCAGTTCATGGGGTTGCAAAGAGTTGAACATGACTGAGGAACTGAACTGAACTGAACTTAGAAAGTTTTAAGTTCATTCTTTTACACGTGGTTGACCAGTTTTCCCAGCACCGCTTGTTAAAGAGATTGTCTTTTCTCCATTGTATATTCTTGCCTTTTTTGTGAAATAAAGGTGTCCATAGGTGCTTGGATTTATCTCTGGGCTTTCTATTTTGTTCCATTGATCTATATTTCTGTCTTTGTGCCAAGACCATACTTTCTTGATGACTGTAGCTTTATAGTAGAGCCTAAAGTCAGGCAGGTTGATTCCTCCTATTGCATTCTTCTTTCTCAAGATTGCTCTGGTTATTCGAGGATTTTTGTATTTCCATACCAATTGTGAAATTATTTTTTCTAGTTCTGTGAAAAACACCATTGGTAGCTTGATAGGGATTGCATTGAACTATAGATTGCTTTGGGCAGTATACTCATTTTCACTATATTGATTCTTCCAATCCATGAACATGGTATATTTCTCCATTTGTGTCCTCTTTGATTTCTTTCATCAGTGCTTTATAGTTTTCTATATATAGGTCTTTTGTTTCTTTGCTGCTGCTGCTGCTGCTGCTGCTGCTGCTGCTGCTGCTAAGTCACTTCAGTCGTGTCCGACTCTGTGCGACCCCCTAGATGGCAGCCCACCAGGCTCCCCCATCCCTGGGATTCTCCAGGAAAGAACACTGGAGTGGGTTGCCATTTCCTTCTCAAATGCATGAAAGTGAAAATTGAAAGTGAAGTCGCTCAGTCGTGTCTGACTCTTAGCGACCCCATAGACTGCAGCCTATCAGGCTCCTCCGTCCATGGGATTTACCAGGCAAGAGTACTGGAGTGGGCTGCCATTGCCTTCTCCGTTTGTTTTTTTAGGTAGATATATTCCTAAGTATTTTATTCTTTTTGTTGCAATGGTGAATGGAATTGCACTTAATTTCCTTAATTTCTTAATTTCCTTAATTTCTCTGTTTTCTTATTGTTAGTTTATAGGACTGCAAGGGATTTCTGTTTATTAATTTTATATCCTGCAACTTTACTATATTCATTCATTAGCTCCAGTAATTTTTTGATAGGGTCTTTAGGGTTTTCTATGTAGAGGATCATGTCATCTGCAAACAGTGAGAGTTTTACTTCTTCTTTTCCAATATGGATTCCTTTTATTTATTTTTCTGCTCTGATTGCTGTGGCCAAAACTTCCAAAACTATGTTGAATAGTAGTGGTGAGAGTGGGCACCCTTGCCTTTTCCTGACTTTAGGGGAAATGCTTTCAGTTTTTCACCATTGAGGATAATGTTTGCTGTGGGTTTGTCATATATAGCTTTTATTATGTTGAGGTATGTTCCATCTATTCTTGCTTTCTGGAGAGTTTTTATCATAAATGGACGTTAAATTTTGTCAAAGGCTTTCTCTGCATCTATTGAGATAATCATAGGGTTTTTATCTTTCAATTTGTTAATGTGATGTATTACATTGATTGATTTGCATATATTAAAGAATCCTTGCATCCCTGAGATAATGCCCACTTGATCATGATGTATGGTCATTTTAATATGTTGTTGGATTCTGTTTGCTAGAATTTTGTTAAGGATTTTTGCATCTATGTTCATCAGTGATATTGGCCTGTAATTTTCTTTTTTTGTGGCATCTTTGTCTGGTTTTGGTATTAGGGTGATGGTGGCCTCATAGAATGAGTTTGGAAGTTTACCTTCCTTTGCAATTTTCTGGAAGAATTTGAGTAAGATAGGTGTTAGCTCTTCTCTAAATTTTTGGTAGAATTCAGCTGTGAAGCTGTCTGGTCCTGGGCTTTTGTTTGCTGGAAGATTTCTGATTACAATTTTGATTTCCATGTTTGTGATGGGCCTGTTAAGATCTTCTATTTCTTCCTGGTTCAGTTTTGGAAAGGTATACTTTTCTAAGAATTTGTCCATTTCTTCCAAGTTGTCTATTTTATTGGCATATAGTTGCTGATAGTAGTCTTTTATGGTCCTTTGTATTTCTGTGTTGTCTGTCGTGATTTCTCCATTTTCATTTCTAATTTTGTTGATTTGACTCTTCTCCCTTTGTTTCTTGATGAGTCTAGCTAATGGTTTGTCAATCTTATTTATTTTCTCAAAGAACCAGCTTTTACCTTTGTTGATTTTTGCTATGGTCTCTTTTGTTTCTTTTGCATTTATTTCTGCCCTAATTTTTCTTTCCTTCTACTAACCCTGGGGTTCTTCATTTCTTCCTTTTCTAGTTGCTTTAGGCATACAGTTAGGTTATTTATTTGACTTTTTTCTTGTTTCTTGACTTAAGTCTGTATTGCTATGAACCTTCCCCCTAGCACCGCTTTTACAGTGTCCCATAGGTTTGGGGTTGTTGTGTTTTCATTTTCATTCATTTCTATGCATATTTTGATTTCTTCTATGATTTGTTAGTTATTCAGAAGCATGTTGTTTAGCCTCCATATGTTGGAATTTTTAATAGTTTTTTTCCTATAATTGAGATCAAATCTTCTGCACTGTGGTCATAAAAGATGATTGGAATGATTTCAACTTTTTTGAATTTACCAAGGCCAGATTTATGGCCCAAGATGTGATCTATCCTGGAGAAGGTTCCGTGTGCACTTGAGAAAAAGTTGAAATTAATTGTCTTGGGGTGAAATGTCCTATAGATATCAATTAGGTCTAGCTGGTCCATTGTGTCATTTAAATTTTGTGTTTCCTTGTTAATTTTCTGTTTAGTTGATCTATCCATAGGTGTGAGTGGAGTACTAAAATCTCCCACTATTATTGTGTTATTTTAAATTTCCTCTTTCATACCTGTTAGCATTTGCCTTACATATTTTTGTTCTCCTATGTTGGATACATATATATTTATAATTGTTACATCTTCTTCTTGGATTGATCCTTTGATCATTATGTAGTGTCCTTCTTTGTCTCTTTTCATAGCCTTTATTTTAAAGTCTATTTTATCTGATACAAGTATTGCTACTCTTGCCTTTTTTTTGGTCTCCATTGGCATGAAATATCTTTTTCCAGCCCTTCACTTTCAGTCTGTATGTGTCCCTTGTTTTGAGTTCTTATTAGTATTCTGAAAGAGAATTAAACTCAACAAGAGTTCAAAAAGCCTTCACTTAGTTTAAAAAACCATTCCACATTGAGAACTGGTCCCACTGAAGGTATGTATTTCATGAGAGTCCCAATCCAGTCCTACATCTTGACATAGGTCTTACCACCATGGACACACCTGAGCCCTAATAGTTTAATGTCAGACACCTAGTTTAATGCTGTAGTTTTGAGAAGCACTCTGTTTGCCTACCTTTATTTTCTCTAATTGGTTTCCATTGAAGAGTGATGGTATACTTTTCAGAATGTCTAAAGATTAGACAGTTTAATTCCTATGAAATGGAAAGACTGTGTAAAAAAACAACAAAAACAACAACAACAAAAAAAGCTGTGTGTTTCACCTAAGATCCTTTTCCAGGAAGAACAAACTCTTCCTCTGTCCATGGAATTCTCTAGGCAAGAATGCTGGAGTGGATTGCCATTCCCTTCTCCAGGGGATTTTTCTGACTCAGGGATTGAACCTGGTTCTCCTGCATTGCAGGCAGATTCTTTATCATCTGAGCCACCACAGAAGCCCTGAAATTGACTAGAAATACCAATTTCCATTCTAGCTTGGAGAGGAAGTGATGGCATTCATTACTTTAGGATTTTCTATCTCAGATAGGTTTCAGTTTAGTTTAGTAGTTCAGTCGTGTCCAACTCTTTGTGACCCCATGAATCGCAGCACGCCAGGCCTCCCTATCCATCACCAACTCCCGGAGTTCACTCAGACTCATGTCCATTGAGTCAGTGATGCCATCCAGCCATCTCATCGTCTGTCATCCCCTTCTCCTCCTGCCCCCAATCCCTCCCAGCATCAGAGTCTTTTCCAATGAGTCAACTCTTCGCATGAGGTGGCCAAAGTACTGGAGTTTCAGCTTTAGAATCATTCCTTCCAAAGAAATCCCAGGGCTGATCTTCTTCAGAATGGACTGGTTGGATCTCCTTGCAGTCCAAGAGACTCTCAAGAGTCTTCTCCAACACCACAGTTCAAAAGCGTCAATTCTTCGGTGTTCAGCCTTCCTCACAGTCCAACTCTCACATCCATACATGACCACAGGAAAAACCATAGCCTTGACTAGCCAGACATTCTGCTTTATTGACTATGCCAAAGCCTTTGACTGTGTGGATCACAATAAACTGTGGATAATTCTGAAAGAGATGGGAATACCAGACCACCTGATCTGCCTCTTGAGAAATTTGTATGCAGGTCAGGAAGCAACAGTTAGAACTGGACATGGAACAACAGACTGGTTCCAAACAGGAAAAGGAGTTCGTCAAGGCTGTATATTGTCACCCTGTTTATTTAACTTATATGCAGAGTACATCATGAGAAACGCTGGACTGGAAGAAACACAAGCTGGAATCAAGATTGCCGGGAGAAATATCAATAACCTCAGATATGCAGATGACACCACCCTTATGGCAGAAAGTGAAGAGGAACTCAAAAGCCTCTTGATGAAAGTGAAAGTGGAGAGTGAAAAAGTTGGCTTAAAGCTCAACATTCAGAAAACAAAGATCATGGCATCCGGTCCCATCACTTCATAGGAAATAGATGGGGAAACAGTGGAAACAGTGTCAGACTTTATTTTTCTGGGCTCCAAAATCACTGCAGATGGTGACTGCAGCCATGAAATTAAAAGACGCTTACTCCTTGGAAGGAAAGTTATGACCAACCTAGATAGCATATTCAAAAGCAGAGACATTACTTTGTTTACTTGTGCCCATATATGAAGATCAGTTACATAAGACATGGGAATCAAGATATTGGATTCTGGGTTATCAAGGGAACACTTCGTTAGGACTGGCCATTGCAACAATTTCCAACAGCTGACACCTGTTTGGCCGAAGTTGCAAGGCTAACGGGTGGCAGTTATGCAAGGAGCAGCTTCCATAATAAGTTGTAATTGGAGTGTACCATGAGGGGACAAGGGAGGCAGAAGTGGCAGTGACCGTGAATGAGCTCCAGGCAACAGATGCTCTTTCTGGACAACTAGTCATGCTACTGGGAATGATGACATTGCAGGCTTGTATGTTTGGCTTTTCTTGACTTTTGGCAGTCAGTACAGATGAATATTTGGTGCCACCTTCTGAGACTCCCTGAAATGACATCTCTCCCAACTGTTTTTGTTTGTACTTTTGTCCTTTTGCTTTGTTTGGGGTTATCTAAAATTTACTATATAGGATTATTAGAGAGTCACAGAAGATATTCTCAGAAAGTTTCACAGCTTTCTTCGGTAAGTTTGATTCTAGAGCAGAATAAGAGGGAAGTCCTACAACACAGTTCCCACTTTTCCTATAACAAACCATGTCAAACCATATGGTGAAATACAGAATTACTGTGATTAATAACTTTGAAGCACAATTTGGTTGCAAGTAATTAAGATGTTATACAGTGATGACTGACTTTAGTAAATATATAGCTCCAGCTATTTTGTTGCTTTGTACATGTTTAAAGCTGCCAAGATAAAATTTTTTAAAGTCCATACAAATGTATTCTTAAGGTGCTCTACCCATTAATATTTCTTTTTGTGGACATTTCAAGTGTTTTCAGCCTGAAATTATTCCCAGTTACCTTGTTGGCCATTTTTTAGCAAACGGGCTGCTGCTATTGACAGGCATGGGAGCCAGCCAGGAGAAACTGGGCATAGAGGAGATGCAAATTTCCCCTCAAAATTAGGTGAGGGGAAATTATGCGACTAAGTATAGCAGCTATTTAAATCCAGTCGTAATTCAAGGCCTGTCTCAAGTCCCCCCCCCCCCTCAACCTCCTCCAAGATGCTTTTGTAATTACTTCAGGCCACAATGACCTCCCTGTCCTCTGGGCTGGTATAGCTCACAGTTAATTCAGGTAGTTATGAAATTAAAATGAAGATGTATTTTACAAGTGTATGTGTAAGTTTGGCACATGAAACTATTTTCCTGGAGTGAAGATAAGACATATTTTATGTGGTATTTCTATTTTTTTTTTCCAGTCAGTTTTGTTTACCATTTGTTGTGTTCAGTTGCTCAATCGTGTTTGACTCTTTGCAACCCTGTGGACTGCAGCACACCAGACTTCCCTCTCCTTCACTATCTCCCAGAGTTTGCTCAAACTCATGTCCATCGAGTCAGTGATGCCATTCAACCATTCACTCTCTCTTGTCTCCTTCTTCTCCCACTCTTAATCTTTCCCAGCATCAGGGTCTTTTCTAGTGGGTTGGCTTTTCGCATCAGGTGGCCAAAGTATTAGAGCTTCAGCTTCAGCATCAGTCCTTCCAAGGAATATTCAGGGTTAATTTCCTTTAGGATTGTTTCCCTTTATTAGGAGATTTAGAGAAGGAAATGGCAACCCACTCCAGTATTCTTGCCTGGAGAATCCCATGGACAGAGGAGCCTGGTGGGCTACAGTCCACAGAGTCGCAAAGAGTCAGACATGACTGAGTGACTAGTACTTACTTGCTTATACAGTCTATTGGGGAGAATATTGGTTGCAAGTAAATAGGAGTGGAATTAAGAAACTAAAGCATTTATTCAAGGGAAAGGTGAAGGTGTTTTGGTTTATACTTGTGGCTATGAGGATGCGGAGGGGTGGTCAGATTTGGACCATTTTGCGGAGGTGGGATAGGTAGGTTTTGATAATATAGAGATTAAAGGAAAGAGAGGAATAACAAATGACTCACCGGATCCTGACCTGAGCCTCAGGCTGAATGCATAAGGTGTTCCAAACGATGACTGTGTCATCTTCCACTGTTTTCTCCTGTTTTTTTGTTAGTCTTATTTCCCCAGCTAATGTCCTTATGAATAAGTGCCCCACTGTATTCAGTGCCCACAGCATCCACAGCAGGAGTTCAATAAAAACTCTATTGATTTATCTTCTTTACTACTTGAACACGAAAATATTATCCTAGAACAGTTTTCTTCCATGGTAAAAACATTGTAGTGAAACTTTTAGAAACTTTAACATTGCTTTAAATGTATTTATGTTCCCAAGATTACTTAAAGATAACTGCTCCATTTGGATGCCTTTACATTAAATTTAAAATCTGAATTGCTCACTTTAATTACATGTTTAAATTGCACCAAGAATACCTTTCTGGTTATCATGTGACAACTTCTGTTAAGACTGTTGTGAAAGGCAAGATGGTATTTTAAAAGCTTTACAAGTTTTTAGTACTTTGCATGAGAAAATAAATATCTATCCACATTTGTATACTGTGCATTCTTAGAACAATATTTAAATCTTAGTGACTCTATCTTTACCATTTATATGAAGATTCTGTTGATTTTTTTTATCTGTTTTGAATTTTCAGTAGTTTATGCAAGGCCATTCACCCTGTGGATTGCCTAAAATATCAGGCAACTCTATATTTTCCCCTGACATCCAGAATAATCTTTGGTTATCTGTACACTTCATTATTGATGAGTTTTAGCAAAGACAACAAAGCAAATCATAGTTATTAATGCTAATTTACATGTATAAAGTTCTTGCTTGCTTCCTGGAACCATGATAAATAGTTGTATCTTTTATTTCATTTAATCAGTGTAAATACCCAATGAAGTAAGTAAACTAGTGATTCCCATTTTCCTGACAAGCTGAGACTTTAAAGTCAAAGCCTAAGATCAGTTAGCTGTCAATCAACAGAACTGAAATAAATATAAGGTATATAAATATAAATAATTAATTGTAAGGTATATTGCACATTGACATGAGACAGTAAATCCAGTTGATATTTTGATTATTTTTATAATTTGATTAACTGTAAATGTTTATATTTTCCAACCATTTTGCGATTCTGTGCTTTAACCTGTGTCCTCCTTCATTTGCCATGATTATCAGCTCTTTTTGTTGCATCCTTTTATTCTGTTAGTGTTAGTTGCTCAATTGTGTCCAACTCTTTGTGACTCCATGGACCCACCAGGCTCCTCTGTCCACAGAGTTCTCCAGGCAAGAATATTGCAGTGGGTAGCCATTCCCTTCTCCAGGGGATCTTTCCCACTCAGGGATCGAACCCAGCTCTCCTGCAGTGCAGGCAGATTCTTTACCGTCTGAGCCACCAGAGAAGCCCTCCTTTTATTCTACCTTTTTTTCATTATCATCTTTTCTCCCTCACCCAGATTTGGTGTTTTATTCCATAGATATTGAACACTCTGCCCAGAGAAGCATTCTTTGTACTTCATGACACTTGCTGTCATTGCCGTCACCGTGCTCTCTCCTGGATTCACAATCCTGAACTCTAATTATATTTCTAAGATTTCTTAACTTGCTTTTCAGTGTCTCCTAGTGGAACATTTCTGTGTGGATTCTGAGGTCTTACTAGAGGCTTTCTGAGTTTCTTTTCATTGCTAAATGGATGCTATGGCATTCCTATTACAGTAGGTTGATGTTTCTTTATCCTGTTCTTTCAATAATTTTCTAGTACTATGAAGAAAGAGGTTGAAAAATCAATAGAATTAGAATTGAAGAGAGCCTGTGACAAGATGAAAATTGGACAGAAACAAATTAAATGATTTTTTTTCCATTCTAAATTGAAGATTGGATTAGCTGTCTCTTGCCTCTCTTAGAAAATAAAAGATGGGGAATATCTCTCATATGTAATGTCCTTACTTTGGTTGTCTTCCATGGAATACTTAATTCCATTCTGAACAAACTATCCTCTCAAAATCATGCCCTCTTATATGTTCATAACAGGGACCAAGTTGTCCATAATAACATTTCCCATTGCCTTTTTTCCCATGAAGATTATACCTTTTGCTACTTCTTTTGATATGAATGGGGTAGGAAATGGCAACCCACTCCACTATTCTTGCCTGGAGAGTCCCACAGACAGAGGACCTGGGCGGACTATAGTCCACAGGGTTGCAAAGAGTTGGACATGACCGAGCACCTGAGCAGTTGATATGAAAGTGAGGAGGGAAGTCATTCATATTTGAAAACCCCACTTATCAAAGCCTGCTAAATTATTCCTTATTCTTTATGAAATCTGGGTTCTTGATTAACAACCTCTGTGTCTCCTTTAATGCCCCCCAGATACCTAGATCCTGATCATTTTACTCTCACTGATATTTGCTCTATTTCTGCAATATAGAGTTACAGAGTCTTGCTCTGCAATCAGTTGTTAAGCCATCCCTGTGGACACTCAAGATTCTTTTCAGTACCTCACCCTAACTATTTTATCATTTTATCTAAATTTTCATTATCTCAATCATTGAAAACAGTCTTCTTCTAAAGCTAGATCCTCTCAACATACCTTTATTTAATATCTAGTTCTTGACTGCTTCTGTGAGAATGCCTTCATTTCCCAAGTCTATCTGATTGTCTATTCAAGGGAAAGAGGCATTTTGGACTAGGACTGTGGCTGCAGAAATGATGACATGTGGCCAGATTGGCACTATCATACCAAGCATTATTGATAAGTTCTAGCAGAATTTGATGTTTATTTCTTGACATTATCCTGGAAAGTTGCTTTAGCATCTCATGTGAAACCTTAAATGAAATATCTTTTTACTGGTGAAGAGGAGGGTATGCGAGATCACAGTATTCTAGTAATGGAAACATTTACTTAATATTTACTGCATATATCTTTTAATTAATGAGTTATTAAAGGCTGGGTCCTCTGCTCCATATAACCAGTGCTAATGGGCATAAAGTAGAAATGTCTCCCAGAGTTTACTAATAACTTAGAAGAAAAACAATCAATTTATTACAAAGAAGTATGATGAGTGATTTGGGAAATTATAGAAGTCTATGAAACTGTAGTAGGAACATTCCATGTAGTTAAGAAGGCAATGGCATTTCATTTGAGGTCCAAAGAACAATGTGTTAACTCTATCCTAGTGTTAAAGAGATAATGTTGAAAAGCATGTTGGCCCTGGCTTCAAAGCGCTTACTGTACAGAGGCCTATATGCCTTCTGAGAGATCTTACTAAGAAATAGTTCAAATAAACTAGGAAACATTTTTATACCAATAAATGTATAGCTATTTGCACCTAAAGGAAATGAGTTCTGAATATTCATTGGAAAGACTGATGCTGAAGCTGAAACTCCAATACTTTGGCTACTTGATGAGAAGAACTGACTCCTTGAAAAAGACTCTGATGCTGGGAAAGATTGAAGGCAGGAGGAGAAGGGGATGACAAGAGGATGAGATGGTTGGATGGCATCACTGACTCTATGGACATGAGTCTGAGTAAGCTCTGGGAGTTGGTGATGGACAGGGAAGCCTGGCGTGCTGCAGTCTATGGGGTCGCAGAGTTGGACATGACTGAGTGACTGAACTGAACTGAGCTGAAACTACATGCAAATGTGATTAGAACTCTTCAAAAAATTCTAATGATACCATTAGATACCATCTAAATGATACCATTTAGAGTAGTGTTTAGAATTCTTCCCTCTAACCATTCTATATCATGCCTATATTTGGGGGAAAGATTTCATTTGTTTGAAAACATATTCAAAAATCTTCATATTGAATTTAAGAGTCAAAGCTATAGGTTTACTCTTATGTAAGCTTGTACTTTATATACCTGACTCCATTTAAAATGTTTGTAATATTATCCCTTTATTTTAAATAACAATGAGTAATCTTTACTTTTCCTCTTTTTTATTGTGCATATCAGTTGCCACCAGCTATTGTCTTGCTGGCAGTGTCTTTTATTGATTAATATTTTTACTGCCTTTATCTGCACTACCTTGCTGATGGTTTAAACCAGAAGAATCAGAGCCTAAATAGCAAATAAGATCAAAGTATATTGGCTGAGACAATAGTCTCAGCCAATAAAGAGAGTATTTATATTGTTCCAGTTTTAGGCAGCCAGCAAATCTTTGTCTAGTGGACCAAAATAAATATGATAGCACCTGTTTAATAAATTCATTGAAAGTGCATAGGTTTTGAAGACTCTTGGTTCTATCTAGAGCAACTTGTTCAGAGGCTTGTGTGATACAGTCATCTTCTACCACGTTTATCCTTAGTATCAGTAATCTTTCTCACTCACATCTATTGAATTTACAGAGTTAGTGTTTATTTTTGCTAAGTGAGGTAGGCTAGGATTAGCTACACTTTACAACAAAAAGAGGTAAGAAGTTAAATGACTTTGCCAAGGTCGCACAGTGAGTACACAACAGATCTAAGCTGAAAACGACGGGCAATGAGCCATGGTGCCTCCCTTCCTGGGAAGTCATTTATCAGGCACTTATCCCAAATCAAGATTAATTGGGTCAGATGATAGTTCTTCCTCCACCAAAACACATTCAACTAATATAGCTGCGATCTTTTATTTGTGTGTTGCCATTCTAAATGGAGTGTGTAATGAAGAAAAAAAAAAGTAAAAGAAAACAGTTGTTTTGTACTAATTACATTGCAGATATATCCTTTCACCATCACAGCATCTGTGATGCTGTGAGGTACGGCATTTATAGTGAATTTTCTCACATATTATGTCCAGATAAAAGCTAAAAAGAATAAATCCATGGCTCTTCAGTGCTCTAATCTCTTCCTTGTTGTTTTTAGAACTCAGGCTGCATTGAGTATGTTTCCATAAGCATTATGTTTTTCTTTGGAGTCACATTGTTCCTATTTAAACAGCCGTCCTCAGTTCTGCTGTCATAGCGGTCATAATTATACTTTAGCTGAAAACTGTTGCTGAATTTTTATTTATGACTTGGCAAAGGAGAACAACTTCAGCTACACAGAGGTCAGTTTTTCAGAACTGGAATCAATTAAATTATTTACTAAGTGCACCAGTGTCAGAAATATTATCCTGTAGTATATTTATAAATTTAAAGGGGAAAAACTCAATCCCCAAATCCATGTGCATTAAATGGTTAGCAGTGCTTTCTGCAACTTAATTTGAAATGGATTTTTAAACAGTAAAATTTTTTCTAACAATGTCATGGAGGAGACAATGGTTAAGTTCCTGTTTATGCTTAGGATTTAAATATCAACATTTGGTCTTCTATTTAGTTTGTGACATTTAAAAAAAATAACTTCCAGCTAGACATAATTTGGGAAAAAGTATTATTTTTAGAAGGATAGGGTAGTATGATGGATAAAGGCCTCCATAGATCCAAATTCCACTATACACTAGCTAAAATCAATTTGGACATTTGAAGTGACAAAGCATCAGTCTCTTTAATTATCTGCTCCCAGAGTAGGACAAAGGTTTATTGTATTCATATCAATTCTCTTACTTCCATCGCCCACTTTTTTTTTTTTTAAGACCTTGGTGTCTTTTTATCAACACTTAAAAATAAATGAAGTGTAATTTACCCACTTTTGAAGTTACTAGCTGTGAAATTTGTTGACTTATTTGAAATCCCTTATGGGAATGGTGGGGAAGTACGATGACTCTGTTAAAACTTTGCAGTATTTCCAAAGGTGTTGGAAAAGAGAACCTCAAGATAGTTAGCTGAGCTCTGAGATCTGTTTTGCTTTCTCATAGTAGATATTTACACTTAGGAAAATATGACTTCAGATAAGGAGAAGAGAATATTAGAAATCGTTGCTGTTGTTCAGTCACTAACTTGTGTCCAACTCCTTGCAACCCCATGAAATACAGCATGCCAGGCTTCCCTGTTCTATCTCCTGTGTTTGCTCAGATTCATGTCCCTTGAGTCAGTGATACCATCCAACCATCTCATCCTCTGCCACCCCTTCTTCTCTTGCCCTCAGTCTTTCCCAACACCAGGGTCTTTTCCAGTGAGTCAGTTCTTTGTATCAGGTGGCCAAAGTATTGGAGCTTCAGCACCAGTCCTTCCAATGAATATTCAGGACTGATTTCCTTTAGGATTGACTGGTTTGATCTCCTTCCTGTCCCTGGGACTCTCAAGAGTCTTCTCTAGAACCACAGTTCAAAACCATCAATTCTTTGCTGCTCGGCCTTCCTTATGGTCCAACTGTCACATCCATACATGACTACTGGGAAAACCATAGCTTTGACTGTATGTGCCTATAGTAGGCACATTTCATTATTTTGTGTTGTTATTGTTTAGTCACTAAGGCATGTGCATGTGTGCTAAGTCACTTCGGTCGTGTCCAACTCTCTGCAGTCCTATTGACTGTAGCTGGCCAGGCTCCTCTGTCCATGGAATTCTCCAGGCAAGGTGGTTTGCCATGTCCTCTAGCACTAAGGTACATTTCATACTTATTTGAATTAGGCACATATTTTGTGCCAGGCACTGTGCTAAATGTTAAGAAGACAGAAATAACTAATCATAGCTCTTACCTTCACTGAGCTTACAAGTTAATAAAACAATTAGGCATGTAAGGAAATAATTATAATAGAATAAGTATGTATTAGTCACTCAGTTGTGTCTGACTCTTTGCAACCCCATAGACTATAGCCCACCAGCCTCTTCTGTCCATGGAATTCTCCAGGCAAGAATACTGGAGTAGGTAGCCATTCCCTTCTCCAGAAGATCTTCCTGACCTTGGAATTGAACCCAGGTCTTCTGCAATGCAGGCAGATTCTTTACTATCTGAGTCACCAGGTAAGCCCAGGAGAGTCTAATTGGGACAATGCATAACCAAGGAACATCAAGTAGGTAGTTTGGAAAAAAAAAGAAAAAAGTAAAGGTTTTACTAAGGAGGTAATGGCTTAATAGTTTTCAAAAAAATGTTTTTAATAACAGAATTTGTAGATAAGCAGGGATTGTGGACATTGTGTGCAACACTATTTTGAAAAATATGAAAAAGCATGACACGTTGTAGGTAGGGACTTCAACAGAGTCAGAACATGTCGTGAGACCTGGGAGCCAATATGGGGAGAAGAGGTAGAAAATATAAAAAGAGAGATTGCTAAGAGCCCTGCATGCTCTGCTAAAGAATCTCAGTTGTTGAAGATTTTTAAGCACAAAATTGACATGATTAGATTGCACTTTGATAAAATAACTGTCAGCAAGGTTATCAATGGGTAGAAGGAGTAATATGAGGCGTTAGAAGTTAGGACATACAGAGACTGCTATATTTAAAATGGATAACCTTCAAGGACCTACTGTGTAGCTCAGGAAACTCTGCTTGATATAATCTGGCAGCCTGGGTGGACGTAGTTTGGGGAGAATGGATACATGTATGTGTGTGGTGAGTCCCTTTGCTGTTCACTGGAAACTATCACAGCATTTTTAATTGGCTATACTCCAATCCAAAATAAAAAGTTTAATGAAAAAGAAAATTTAATAAAGTTTAATTTAAAAAAAAAGAGTTTAAAAAGTTTAACAAAAAAGAAAGAATCTAGCAAAGAGTCTATAAAGGAAACCATGGAGATGTCCAGGCAGAAAGTGCAGAGGTCAGTAGAAACAGTAAAAAAAAAAAAAAAAAAAGGTACTTGATTCAAAATAAAATTGTTAGTGTTTATTTAGATGGATAGTATAGTATGGGTGGCTGTGAATAAGGAGGGAGTGGGAGGAGGCCTAGATTTGGGGCAAAAGATATGACTTTTCAAAAATTTTTATATTCATTAAATTCTTTATTATATATGATAAACATTTTGAGTGAAAACCAAGGGCCAATATATGTCATATTAAGACCTAGAGAAAGAGTTGCTATTTGGGGGTGGAGAAGTGTCTAGAGCTGGGCAGAAGGGCTTTGCTGGGAGAAAAACTGCTCCTTAGGGATATCATCACCTAACTTCAATAAGCAAGACCCAAGACTGGGCATTTTGATAGTTAAAGCATTTCTTTAGAATAATTTGGAAAAGATACATGTGTTTTGAGATGTATGAGATGGTGGGATGGCATCACTGACTCGATGTACATGAGTCTGAGTAAGTTTCGGGAGTTGGTGATGGACAGGGAAGCCTGGCATGCTGCAGTCCATGGGGTCACAAAGAGCTGGATGCGGTTGAGTGAGTGAACTGAACAGAACATGTTATTTATCAGTTCCATGAATTGCTAGGTCCATGACTTTTCCTTGGTAGCTCAGCTGGTAAAGAATCCCCCTGAAATGCAGGAGACCCCAGTTCAGTGCCTGGGTCAGGAAGATCTGCTGGAGAAGGGTTAGTCTACCCACTCCAGTATTCTTGGGCATCCCTTTGGTTCAGCTGGTGAAGAATGTGCCTGCAATGTGGGAGACCTGGGTTCAGTCCCTGGGTTGGAAGATCCCCTGGAGAAGGGAAAGGCTACCCACTCCAGTATTCTGGCCTGGATAATTCCCTGGATGTCTATGGGGTTGCAAAGAGTTGGACACAACTGAGCAACTTTCATTTCACTTCACAAGACCTTGTCTGAGTTTCTTGGACTGTCTCTGAGACAATTTTATTATCCTTAAAATGAGAGAATACTACCTGCCTCACAGAATTATTTCAAGAATTAAATGAAATAATGTAGATACAATGTTCTCCTTAGCACATAATAAGCACTTTGTACATGGTAGCTATTTATCAAATTCCTATTGAAAGTAGGACATCTGTCAGTTAAATTGAGGAACTTTTTATAACTCACTTCCACAGTCTTGTATATCTTGTTTCTCTCCTTTATTCATTCAGCAAGTAGTTTTTGAGCACTTGTCCTGTATCAAAAACATTTGGGGCTATAGAATTGCTGGTTATGGTCCAACAGTAAATGAAGACAGTGTAATATGACCTCATAGTTTATAAATATATGGGCATAATATTTCATTAATGTGTGTTCTGCTAATGTTTTTTTCAAATAATTTAACATGGGAGTAATTCTGAAAATTATTGTATAAATGTGAAACCTGGTTTGAGTTACCCCAAAAGTAACTAGTTTGAATTACCATCAGCAGTGCCAGAATTATATTGTAAAACTTACAGAGGATATAGCCACGTAAATAAACTTGTGTAGTGATGACTCATAATAAATGCAAACATTGTAGCCCCTAGTCTGTACCTAATACAGTTGCTATCAGTACAGATATAATGATCAATAGTAGCCAACAAGAGAGACTTTTTTTTTTTTGATAAAGCATCTGCCAGTTGGTAGTCCTATGTTACTTTTAACTTTGCTAGGCAAAATGCCATTTGGGGTTTGGATTCTTTTTTAAGAAGTGGGGAGACAACTTTCAGGATTTTTTTTCCTACCAAACTCCATTCATGTCAGAGAAAGAGGAAACTGTTTGCCTGGAGAAACCAGAAGCCAAATTTGCAAATGAAATCAAAATACTAATAAATTCTTGCAATATGTACTTAAACGGTTTCATTTTCATAACCTATTTAACAAATAGGTGTTTCCCTTGATGCAAAAATACATTAATCTTTTTTTCTCTCCACACCTCTACAAATTGCTTTTCTGTAATATACTGCACCATAGGATACTTACCCAGAGAGCTGATGCAAAGCCTCATTTGGAGAAACAGAAGCAGTGTCAATTTATTCAGCAAGAGAATGAATAGAATATTCTAAGTTGATATGGGATCTGACACTTCAAATCTAAAATAAATTATTTGGAAGGTGCACTATCTTTTTTCCCTGACCTTGGGTATTCACAGTATTTGTGACCTTGAATGCAAATGAAGTCTAATACTAAGAATGTTCTTCATCAGCTTGAATAAGCAGTTTTTTAATGTATGTTTCTGTGATCATCAGTTTATTTTCCAAAGTGTAAGTTCTATCTTCCTAAATCAATTTACCCAGCAGCATGTTGCAAATGTGACTCACTTCATCTGTGCCCATACTTAGCATTATGTTGCTACAACAAGACCACCTGACAGGTTTTTGAGCCTAGGAAGTTGTCCGTTTCAATTAACAGGACACCAGGACATTTCCCTGTCAGGATAATGAAAGTATGCACTAATTGGCCTCCTCTCTGAAAAAGAAGAAAATAAGATGTATTGCTAAAATGAAGTCAACTTCCTTGTTTTTCCGGAACATAAAATTTTAGCAGAAAATAAATATAAATAATGGAAAATTACATATAAAATATACAATACATTATATGTTAAATAAGTTATATATATTGCATATGTGTGTGTATATTTTATTCCACATACATGCCAGGCATCCTTTCCTAATTCTTCCACTTCTGTTAAAAAAATAGATGGATTATGAACACATTCATCAATTCAAATTTCTGATATGACCTACTGTTACCTGTCCATAGCAATAGGTCTGTGTTTCCTGTGCTTTGGAAAGGATTCACGTTGAGGAAAATGCATCACTCTGATGTTTAAGTCTGATTTACTTTATGAGCCCTTTGAAGAAACCTGCGGTGTTTAATTCCTCCAAGGCTGGTGCTAAGCAAGGCGACCTAATGGGTGGCAGTGTACACAGTGTGACGAGGATGCCAGATGGTTCCATGAAGAACTGATGCTGTTTTGCAATAATACTTTAATGAGATCAGAAACTCTGACATTGTCTCATCCTCAGTCAACACTGGTGGATACTGCACTTTTAATATAATTGCACATGTAAACCTTAGTCTTTCCAGTCCAATTCAATTTCTCTGTTCTATTCTTGATAGATCTCTTTTTGTTAATACTTTTTGTAAGCCTGCAGCAGAAAGGAAAAAAAAAAGGGGAAAACAAACAGAAGCAAAGCGCCTTTCAACTATAAAAACAACCCTGGAAATATATGCAGGCACTCCTTAGGTATACTATTTTGTATGGTTAAGCTTCACAAACTTTTCATCTCTGCAGCAGGCTGCACATTTAGCTGGGAGACAACTGAGTTATAAAATTGGTTTTGGGCTATTGAGAAAAGAAATGGAGCTAAAGGATAGAAATTCTATCATGAGCCCATAAAATAGGAACTTTTTCTTCTTCTGGTGAATGTCTCTCACTGACACTGGCTTATTTTCCTTTGTATGGAGAATGGTCGTTATCAAGGTGCCTTGTACATTTTCTCCATGTAGTCCACAGTGGCCCTCAGTTAAAGTTGTGCACGCAACAACAAATATATATGCAGTGATGAGATGAGCCTGATATTCTACAAACACCTCTTTTCTTTAAAACATTCAATCATTATTTTACAGAAAAAGAATAATAGCATTATACAATTCGGAAGCTAAAAAGATGCACCTAAACCTTCAAAAAATCATTTTAAAGATGAAAACTACTGTCCAAAGAGGTCGATTTGCTCCAAATTGGAAAGTTACCTTGTGATGGGACAATAGAGAGAATGCTATCACCTGCCCCCTAGAAAAGCATACTTTATTCTTCAGTGTGCTTAACAACTTGAAAATAGGATGAGTGATTTGGAAAATGTATAGTTCCCAAACCTAGACTTTTTAAGGAAATGATTAATCATAATTCATCTTTCAAAGAGTTGAATTTGGTCTAGGTAGCAAACTTATTCCTTAATATTTTTATTGTTTTGCCAAATAAGTGCATTTCTTATATTTTAATGTCCCTTCTTTTTCAAAGCATCTCAAAATCTACCATTTTGTTTTCTCATCATAGCGCTCTAATAAAGTAGGTATTAGTATTTATTTTGTGTCCTCCTCCACCCCCACTGAGGACACTGAAAAGGAAAAAGCTAAAATATAACCCTACCAAGTTCACAAACCAATGTATACAGACAATGACAATATGTCTATGGTGTCAATGAATTTGTAGAAGGATATATCAGAGGGGAAACTTACACCAAATATTGACTGATTCATCTAAACAAGTAAGTGAAGTGAAATGAAGTCACTGCAGTCGTGTCCAACTCTTTGCAACCCTATGGACTGTAGCCTGCCAGGCTCCTCCGTTCATGGGGTTTTCCAGACAAGAATGCTGGAGTGGGCTGCCATTTCCTCCTCCAGGGGAAGCTCTATATATGTTATTTCATTTAACTCCCTATGAAGAAGCATTATCTCAGTTTACCAATGATATACTGAGACAGGGTAAATAATTCAACTGAGGCCTTAGAACTGTGTCGAGACACAAACTAATATTCAAATTCAGGATTCTTACCACAAAAATAATGTCTTTTAGGCTAGGTATTCTCAAAGTACAGTCTGAGGACCCTTGCAGGCCAAAGACCTAGTCTACAAAATCATAGACTATTTTTATACGTTTTGGTCAAAATTATTTTAATCAAAACTATTTTTATACCTTTTCAATCTCATGGCCTAATAATATTTTCCAGAGGTTATGTGATGTATAGCAACACAATAAATTGACAAAGCAGCAGACGTGAGACTTTATAGCTACCTTCTATTAAAAAAGAAATCTAAAAAGATTTGCAAACATGTGAGACAATGGCCACCTCATGAGAAGACTTGACTCATTGGAAAAGACCCTGATGCTAGGAGGGACTGGGGGCAGGAGGAGAAGGGGACGACAGAGGATGAGATGGCTGGATGGCATCACTGACTCGATGGACATGAGTTTGAGTGAACTCCGGGAGCTGGTGATGGACAGGGAGGCCTGGCGTGCTGCAGCTCATGGGGTCGCAAAGAGTCGGACACGACTGAGCAACTGAACTGAACTGAACTGAAGACAATGGCAGTGTTTTCACTAATTTTTTTTGTTTTGGAATATAGTTATTTTTTAAAGCATGTTAAATATAGTAACATGTTATATATTATTTTGCTGTTTTTTAAAATGAATAAAATTTTACATTTCTAACTTTTAATTTTTAATAAGTTATATATATGCAGATGTAACACATACATAAGTGCTCTCATGGAATCCTCAATAAATTTTTAGTACAGGAGTTCTGAGACCAAAAGCATTTGAGGGCCTCCATATTAGATGAAGCCTCCTCACTGAACAAAACAGAACCTGTCTTTCAAAAGACAAGAAAAGCTATGTGTACATCAGTCTTAGGGCTAGAAATGATCTCTAGGTAAAACCTTGCTGCCATGTTGTTCTTTCACTTATCTTGTCCTAGAAGGAAATCAGTAACTATTGTTCTTTTCTTAGAGGTCTTTTATGAATTGTCTTTATAATCAGGTATTTAAAATCGAACTCTTTTACTTACTTTCAGCAAAGCTCTCAAAGGTCAAGAAGGAAATAGGAGATGATAAAATCTGCACATCCCAAAGTGAAGGGTGGTAATCGACATAAACTTTCAAAGATTTTTTAAAATTAGTTTGGCAATACCTTTTTTTGTTGCTGTTCAGTCACTACGTTATGTCTGACTCTGCAACCCCATCAACTGCAGGACGGCAGGCTTCCCTGTCTTTCACCATCTCCCAGAGTTTATTCAAACTCATGTCCTCTCTTACCAGGATAAAATAAAAGGGTCAAAGTAGGAGAAGTCAGGTTGGTGAAAACTGAACAGTTTCTTTAACTATATTTGTTGGTATGTTCTGAATCTTTGTAGGGGGTAGGAAAAACATAGCTTCCCTCTTGCAGGAAACCTGGAGAAAAGGGGCTTTAGAGAGGCCACTTGAAGATTCTCACATGATGGAGTCTCTGTGGCCTCACACTTGATACCTGGCCCGTGGTAGGAAAAGCCAGAATGTAGGCTATTGTGAGTGGCTCAGGTTTCAGATAGAGGAGCATGAAGAGGCTTCATTGAGAGCAGTCTAGACTCAAGGAAGTTGACAGGGCCAAGTATGGTGAGCATTTCCTCAGGGCCAAGTATTGAAGAAACAGCCTGGAGTTGTTGTTTTTAGAAACCTTTAAATGTTTTGTTATTATATATTGTATAATTCATAGTAATACATTTCATTTCAGTTCAGTTGCTCAGTCGTATCTTACTCTTTGCAACCCCATGAATTACAGCAGGCCAGGCCTCCCTGTCCATCACCAGCTCAGAGTTCACCCAAACTCATGTCCATCGAGTCGGTGATGCCATCCAGCCATCTCATCCTCAGTCATCCCATTCTCCTCCTGCCCCCAATCCCTCCCAGCGTCAGGGTCTTTTCCAATGAGTCAACTTTTCACATGAGGTGGCAAAAGTACTGGAGTTTCAGCCTCAGCATCAGTCCTTCCAATGAACACCCAGGACTGTCTCCTTTAGGATGGACTGGTTGGATCTCCTTGCAGTTCAAGGGACTCTCAAGAGTCTTCTCCAACACCACAGTTCAAAAGCATCAATACTTCGGCGCTCAGCTTTCTTCACAGTCCAACTTTCACATCCATACATGACCACTGGAAAAACCATAGCCTTGACTAGATGGACCTTTGTTGGCAAAGTAACGTCTCTGCCTTTTAATATGCTATCTAGGTTGGTCATAACTTTCCTTTCAAGGAGCAAGCATCTTTTAATTTCATGACTGCAATCACTATCTGCAGTGATTTTGGAGCCCCCTAAAATAAAGTCTGACACTCTTTCCACTGTTTCCCCATCTATTTCCCATGAAGTGATGGGACCAAATGCCATGATCTTAGTTTTCTGAATGTTGAGCTTTAAGCCAACTTTTTCACTCTCCTCTTTCACTTTCATCAAGAAGCTTTTTAGTTCCTCTTCACTTTCTGCCATAAGGATGGTGTCATCTGCATATCTGAGCTTATTGATATTTCTCCTGGCAGTCTTGATTCCAGCTTGTGCTTGTTCCAGCCCAGTGTTTCTCATGATGTACTCTGCATATAAGTTAAATAAGCAGGATGACAAAATATAGCCTTGATGTACTCCTTTTCCTATTTGGATACAGTCTGTTGTTCCATGTCCGTTTCTAACTGTTGCTTCCTGACCTGCATATAGGTTTCTCAGGCAGGTCAAGTGGTCTGGTATTCCCATCTCTTTCAGAATTTTCCACAGTTTATTGTGATACATTTAGTATTACATGATTATGTTCACCCCTACAGAAGAGTTGCTGCTGCTGCTAAGTCACTTCAGTCATGTCTGACTCTGTGCGACCCCAGAGACGGCAGCCCACCAGGCTCCCCTGTCCCCGGGATTCTCTAGGCAAGAACACTGGAGTGGGTTGCCATTTCCTTCTCCGATGCATGAAAGTGAAAAGTGAAGTCGCTCAGTCGTATCCGACTCTTAGCGACCCCATGGACTGCAGCCTACCAGGCTCCTCTGTCCATAGGATTTTCTAGGCAAGAGTACTGGAGTGCTGTGCCATTGCCTTCTCCGACAGAAGAGTTACAAGACGGTTACCAAGAATTACCATAAACTCTTTGCATATGCTGGGCCATTTGCTTTATCATCTACTCCAATGGTGGCTCAGATGGTGAAGAATCTGCCTTCAGTGCAGGAGTTCCATCCCTGGGTTGGGAAGGCCCCCTGGAGAAGGAAATGGCAACCTACTCCAGTATTCTTGCCTGGAGAATCCCATGGACAGAGGAGCCTGGAAGGCTACAGTCTATGGGTTCACAAAGAGTCGGACACGACTGAGCAACTAACACTTTTGCTTAATCTACACACACAAACTTTTTTTCTGAACCACTTACCTGTAGGTTAAAGACACCATGCTTCTTTTTGCCTAAATACTTGAATGTGTACTTCCTAAAAATAAGCACATTTTCTTATATAACCACAGTGTTGTTATCAGTATCAGGAAATTCCTCATTGTTATCATAGTATTACCTAATCTATGGCTGGAATTGTTTCAGATTCTTCCCAAGAAGGGCATACTGACCCCACCTAGGAGTAGAAATGCTGATCTCCCAAAGGCTGAGAGAGGAAGTTTGAAGGGGGAACAGATGAAAATGCACAGGTCTCTAACCCAGCTTTGCATCACTGACAAGGGTTCTAGGAAATTGTGGTTGGTGATAGAAAGGACTCATTTACTGAGGGACAACTCAAGGATTTATTTTCTGGAAAATGGGGTTGAAAGAGATACCTGGCCAGCTAACAGTAGGGCAAAAACAACAGTAAAGGCAGACTGGAATGCACCAGTCACAGGCTTTCTTCTTAATGTCAGAATCGATAGAGGAACCCAGGAATGTGCTTATTCAACAGGTAGAGGTGTTCATGCTCAGTGGCCAAGATTAATTGCTGTATTAATATCCAGTTAATACAGAAGCTAATCTGCTACAATGCAAGAGACTCGAGTTTGATCCCTGGGTCAGGAAGATCCCCTGGAGAAGAGAATGGGTACCCACTCCAGTATTCTTGCCTGGAGAATTCCATGGACAGAGGAACTTGGTCGGGCTCTTATGGGGTCACAAAGAGTCAGACATGACTGTGACTAACACACACACATTAAAATCTAAAGCCAGAATTTTACTTGACAGTATGTTATCTGTAACATATCTTTACCATTTTAGAGCTATAGAGACATTTCTTCATTTAATTATCAAATATTAACTAAACGTACACTGTTTTCATACTGTATGTATACCTCATAAAGTCACAGAGTAGGATACATTTCTGCATAGTCTCAACATTCATTCATTCATTTATTCATTCAACACATATTTCCTGAGAAGTATCATGTAGCCGACTTTGTAGGTGTTAAGAAAATAGTGTTTGACTAAAATGGCCAAGATCCCTGCTCACCTGGAAGTTACTTTCTTTTCTGTTGTCCATGTTGTGCTTGATTATTATATCTGCAAGGGGTATGGATGCTGCAAAGATATTTTGTTATACAGATGCTATAGTTTTTATGCTATATTGATTAAAAAATAATTTGGATCAGAGAATGAAGCTCACGGAGAATTTAGCACACGTTTGTTCCTCTGTGATGATGTATTGTCTTCTTGAAGTCTTGCCACATATTTTATTTTTAATAGCTCCAGGATAGTAGCTGCTTAATCCTACATTTACTATGACCTTTTGCCAGTCAGTTGCAAAGCAGAATTTGTTGTTTTCAGTCACCCAGTTGTGTCCAACTCTTTATGACCTCATGGACGGCAGCATGCCAGGCCTCACTCACATGTCCCAGAGTTTGCCCAAGTTCATGTCCATTGTATTGGTGATCCCATCCAGTCATCTCATCCTCTGATGCCCTCTTTTCCTTCTGCCCTCAATCTTTCCCAACATCAGGGACTTTACCAATGAGTCAGCTGTTCACATCAGATGACCAAAATACTGGAGCTTCAGCTTCAGCATCAGTCCTTCCAATGAGTGTTCAGGGTTGGTTTCCTTTAAGATTGACTAGTTTGATCTCCTTGCTCTACAGGGGCACTCAGGAGTCTTCTCCAGCACCACAGTTCAAAGGCATCAATTCTTTGGCTCTCTGCCTTCTTTCTGGTCCAGCTGTCACAACCGTATGTGACCACTGAGAAGACCATACACTTGACTATATGGACCTTTGTCGGCAGAACACACTGTCTAGGTTTGTCAAAGCTTTCCTGCCAAGAAGCAATCATTCTCTGATTACATGGCTGCAGCCACCATCTGCAGTGATTTTAGAGCCTAAGAAGAGGAAATCTGTCATTGCTTCTACCTTTTCCCTTTCTATTTGCCATTAGGTAATGGGGCCAGATATCATGGTCTTAGTTTTTTTTTTTAATATTTCGTTATAATCTGGTTTTCTCACTCTCTTCCTTCACCCTCATCAAGACGTTCTTTAGTTCCTCTTTGCTTTCTGCCTTTAGAGTAGTATCATCTGCACATCTGAGGTTGTTGATGTTTCTCTCACCTGTCTTGATTCCAGCTTGTAACTCATTTCTCATGATGTGTTCAACATATAGGTTAAATAAATAGGGTGAAAACAGACAGCCCTGTTGCACTCCTTTCTCAATCCTAAACCCTGTTGTTCCATACAGGGTTCTAATTCTTGCCTCTTGACTGCACACAGGTTTCTCAAGAGACAGGTAAGATGGTCTGATAATCCCATCTCTTTAACAGCTTTCTACAGTTTTTCATGATCCACACAGTCAAAGGCTTTGGCATAGTCGACGAAACAGAGGTAGATATTTTTCTGGAATTCCCTTACTTTCCCTACGATCCAATGAATGTTGGTATTTGATCTCTGGTTCCTCTGACTTTTCTAAACCCATCTTGGACATCTGGAAGTTCTTGGTTCATATAATGCTTAAGCCTAGTATGCAAGATTTTAAGCATGACCTTACCAGCACCCTTATTTAAAATATGCTCATGAAATGTTTCTTGAGGCACATAGAATTCATACATTCAGGAGCTAAAGCCCATATGTAAATATACTAATTGAATAACTGTTTATGAATACCATGTGTGAAGTGTTTTCTTTCCAAAGTTCTATGTGTGGCTTTACCATTTAGGCACCTCTTATTTGTCTCAAAGTGTTTTGACATGATACACATACTAAACACTCGAGCCTGAATTCAGAGTAATTTTCCCTTGAAATTACTTAGAGGCAAAAAAAAAATCTGAGACATCATTACTCTTACTTCAATGTGAATCACGAGCCTCATCAGCATGATTCCATTTCCTCTAAGTTGACTCCCAAAACTCTTCAACTCAAAGCAAAAATGTAATGATATTTGCTTGTTAAGCTTTATAGAAGCATTGGCAAGCCTGGAAATGAGGCTTAAATCATATTGAACCTTCGATTTTCTAATGGTTGTTTTTAAAATCATTAGAAACTATATAGGTTTAATGGCTTGGCTTGGAAAAGTCATTCTAGACTCAAATCTAGAGAAAAATCTGAAGTGTATTTCACATATTATTTTACATTATAAAATAAATGTAATTTGATTTCTTGATCATATGATACATATACACTTAGATATAGACATGCATATACACATACAACATGTATATCATATGTGTATATCTGTGCATCTGTGTTTTTATGCATACATAAATATACATGTATATACAAGCTTTTTTATTCTGCCATGAATGCAATGTATACACATATATATGCTTATATATATTTGGGGGTGGAAGAGCTATGAAGTAGTAGAAAGTGATAAAGATTGTCTGACTCTAGCTCTTTTTCTTTCTTATTTTAAATGCCAAACTTTGTACCTGTGTAAGTGACCTTTCAAGAAGGTTGGTAATATTGATGCATATATACATTATTGGAAAATGTACTGTGATTTTGCTAAAGTAGCTCATATCTGCATACAAGTGAAGTGCAGCCTACCAGGCTCCTCCATCCATGGGATTTTCCAGGCAAGTGTACTGGAGTGGGGTGCCATTGCCTTCTGCAAGTGTGCAGTTATTTCAAAATGAATCTTCCTAGATGTAAGAAACTGAAAGTTGATATGTGAAAAGGCCCTTGAAATATAAATGTTGTGGCATAATATTATAGTGAAGAATGATATTTTAAATATTTATTTAATTTTATGCATGCTTTATTTTAGTTTCTCGTTTCTTAAGGAAATACTACTATTCGAGCATGTAAAATCGCTTGCTCTTCTAATTTTAACAGATTGGCTACAGCATTTATTCTTCTGTTTGAGCACTTTCAAGAAAGAAGTTATTAACCCATTGAGATAAGAATCATATTTCAAGGACATAAACATATTTCAAGGACACGGAGTTATTATTGTTTCCTGACCAAGGAGACTTTAGTGTCCTGGTTATAGAAACAAGGAAGTGAACACTCAGAAATAGTTTCATTCTGTGAGTGTTTAATGCATTTGTATATTGATCGCTGGGGAAAAAGATTTCCCATTCTCATCCATTTAACATGGTCTTTCCTGACAAGAAAATGCCATTCTGCAATTAGGGAAAAAAAACAACAAGGCGTATTAAATAAATGGACATGAGTTTGAGCAAACTCTGGGAAATGGTGAAGGATTGGGAAACCTGGCGTGCTGCAGTTCATGGGGTCACAGAGTCAGATATGACTTAGCAACTGAACAATCAGTTCCGTTCAGTTCAGTTAAGTCGCTCAGTCGTGTCCGACTCTTTGCGACCCCATGAATTGCAGCACCCCAGGCCTCCCTGTCCATCATCATCTCCTGGAGTTCATTCAAACTCACGTCCATCGAGTCGGTGATGCCATCCAGCCATCTCATCCTCTGTCGTCCCCTTCTCCTCCTGCCCCCAATCCCTCCCAGCATCAGAGTCTTTTCCAGTGACTCAACTCTTTGCATGAGGTGGCCAAAGTACTGGAGTTTCAGCTTTAGCATCATTCCTTCCAAAGAAATCCCAGGGCTGATCTCCGTTAGAATGGACTGGTTGGATCTCCTTGCAGCCCAAGGGACTCTCAGGAGTCTTCTCCAACACCACAGTTCAAAAGCATCAATTCTTCAGCGCTCAGCTTTCTTCACAGTCCAACTCTCACATCCATACATGACCACTGGAAAAACCATAGCCTTGACTAGACGGACCTTTGTTGGCAAAGTAATGTCTCTGCTTTTCAATATGCTGTCTAGGTTGGTCATAACTTTTTTTTCCAAGGAGTAAGCGTCTTTTAATTTCATGGCTGCAGTCACCATCTGCAGTGATTAGTATTACATAAAACACTGTGCTTTTATTTTATTGACACCACTAGTGTATTTCCCTGATTGTTTGTAGCTGTTAGAGTGTATTTAAAACTGCTTGAAAACCCGCACAGAATCGGACAATTATGTGTTACTTTGACATCCTTTAATAAACCTCTTGAAATTCTCCACACAATAACCTCACCTCAGTATTTGGAAAATGCTTTATTCTGTTGTATTTGGGGAACTTAAGTTTCTTGTTTTGCTGCTGCTTGATCACAACCAGCTTTCCCTGCCTAGACATGGTGCTTCCATGTCTGAGGAAAATATATTCTCTCCACCCAGAAAGTTCTTACCTAGGTTCCCACACAGCTATCTCCCTTACTTTTGTCTCTGTTCAAATATCTTCTGGAGTGCCTTTCTGGAACTACTTTAGGTAGTATAGCCTCTCCTGCCTTTCTGCTTAGTTCTTTTAAGTCTTACCCACTTACCTATATGTATCTTCATAGCCATTACTACTATCTGGAGTTACAACAGTCCCTTGTATTTATTGGGATTTATTGGTTCCATGAAGATAAGGATGTGTGCTATATTCCCCGCTCTCAGTGGTGCCTGTCATATTGGAGGGGCTCTAAATATGATGTATTTTGTGTATATTTTTAGTTATTTACACATCTACATATATCAAACCCTTGCTTAATCAATGTAGAAAGCAAGTTGAAAACCAAAAGATCTGGACAAGTGACAACCACACACACTTGAAGCCAATTTATGACTAAATGATCTCATACCCAAAATATTTGGGGAAAAAAAAGAATTCCCTTTTTTCCCAAGGAATAAGCAAACTAAAACATGATATGCTATAGATATTTTAACTTATAGCAGAAGAATTAAATTGTTTAAATTCATGAAAAAGAAGTTTTATTAAGATAAATTCTATTCACAACAATTAATTTAAAGATATAGCATCACACCAATTATTCTGTAATTGCTTTAAATAAAGAGAGACCAATTTAGCTATGAGATTCACATCAACCACTGGCTGAATTAAAACTGGTCAGATTGCCTGTCTGTGGGTGAAAAGACCTCCTTATACATCCCCAGGCTATATTCATTTCAGTTTGCCTGTTTCTTTGTATAGACATAGTATGACTTGATAAAGATCTCTATATTGGATCAGGATAAAGGAGCAAACCAGGTGTATTGAGTATCATCAGATCTTTAAGACGAGATTAATGCTCGCTTGTTCGAGTAATATTATAGAAATACATTGTTATTTCCATCATCTCAAAGATGTCTCCATGAAAAGTGTGTTAGAAGACTTTGGCAAAATAACTTATTGTTGGTTCGCAAGCCACTTCAGATTTCCTTTCTGTGAAGTTATGTGTGTTCTATCAGCCCCATCAGACCCTATCAGATATTTCTTTATTCCAATAGAAAAGTGTACTTTTAAACATAATCTTCTTGTATTATCATTGTCCTTCTGAAACTCTAAGTGTAAATTCTGTAATATAATACATGTTCCTGTCCACTCTAATGCTTTAGAAATTCAAAGTTCAAAAACATATACATAAACTAATATGGATAGAGCATGATGATTAGGTAATTCAGTGACAATTTTATGCATTTCCTTAAGTAAAAATTGCACTTTACTAGTGACCTTGTCTCAAGATCAACAGAGTAGTTGAAATGGGAATAAGAAATAGAAAATGTAAGCAGGGGTTCGGGTCATTCAGCATGGAAAAATAACAGTGATATATTTTCTAAGAGCGTTATTTCAAAGGAGTCTTTTATGTTAACAGTCATCATACAGATATTTTTTTTCTCCTATGTTCAGTGGTTGGAACATTATTCTCTTATTCAGGAAACTGTAAAAGATATATTTGGCTTTGGAAGTCCTACATGGTGGTAGGATATTTTCTCTTCCCTAGGTAATTTCTACTAATGCAGCTATCAATTATGCTTTCAAACGTTTCAATATCTCGCCCCATGTGTTATGGGTAGTGCAGGTTGGTTTTGTTTTATAGCCTTTGTTAATGCATTTGCAGATTGCGTTGAAAGAGTCTGAGAAAATTACTCCATACATCAGCATCAACAGTGCAAATTGTGTTTTTTTTTTTTTTTTTCTTTTTTCATCTACATACTGTGCTGGTATACTACATTGTACAATCAGTTTAAAAAAATGACTGAACTTGGTTCTGGAAAGTTTTATGGCTGGAGCAAATGTACTGTTTGAAAGCTTTTCAAAATTAAGCAACAGAAAGGGAAGTAAACAAAACAGACTATGAAACTAAACATATATGCTGCCTTCTTCCCACCATACAGATTCAGAAATACTTGTGACTTCTGACTTGATGATTAATGTAACATCACTTGTGAAATCAATGAAACTAAAATGTTTTCCATGTACGTAATGCTTTTCTCTACCTAATGAACTTTAAGTGAAGCTTTATTTATATAGATATGCTAAGTGTAAACAGAGGGGGTTATTTGGTAATTGTAAGTTAATTAATTATTCAGTTCAGTTCAGTCACTCAGTCATGTCCAGTTCTTTGTGAACCCATGGACTGCAGCACGCCAGGCTTTCCTGTCCTTCACCAACTCCCGGAGTTCCCTCAAACTCATGTCCATCAAGTCGATGATGCTGTCCAACCTTTTCATCCTCTGTCGTCCCCTTCTCCTCCTGCCTTCAATCTTTCCCAGCATCAGAGTCTTTTCCAATGAGTCAGTTCTTCACATGACTTCACATGACACAGATGGAAAATAAAATCCTAAGAGGCATTACTGAGATGAAATTGTTATTATAGAAAAAGAGCATCAAAAGTTGTCGAAGCTCATGCCCATGTTCACCTTTAGAACATCAGAATCCAGGTCTTACCGGCAAAGGATCTCAAGTTAAACTATGCCAAAAGAAAGAAACAATGAAAAGAAGGGGAAAAGATAATATTAGTTCAGGTCAGTTGCTCAGTCATGTCCGACTCTTTGCAACCCCATGAACTGCAGCACACCAGGCCTCCCTGTCCATCACCAACTCCCAGAGTTTACCCAAACCCATGTCCATTGTGTCGGTGATGCCATCCAACCATTTCATCCTCTGTCGTCCCCTTCTCCTCCTGCCCTCAATCTTTCCCAGCATCAGGGTCTTTTCAAATGAGTCAGTTCTTCGCATCAGGTGGCCGAAGTATTGAGGTTTCAGCTTCAACATCAGTCCTTCCAAAGAACACCCTGGACTGGTCTCCTTTAGGATGGACTAATTGGATCTCCTTGCAGTCCAAGGGACTCTCAAGAGTCTTCTCCAAGACCACAGTTCAAAAGCATCAATTCTTTGGCACTCAGCTTTCTTCACAGTCCAACTCTGACATCCATACATGACCACTGGAGAAACCATAGCCTTGACTAGACGGACCTTTGTTGGCAAAGTAATGTCTCTGCTTTTGAATATGCTCTCTAGGTTGGTCATAACTTTCCTTCCAAGGAGTAAGTGTCTTTTAATTTCATGGCTGCAGTCACCATCTGCAGTGATTTACAATGTTTTTAACCTGCATAGTATGAATTCTAATGTATTAATACATTAAACTGTTTAATTTTTATATCAAACTTGCTTTACTATCTACATTTACTTTTCTTTCTCCCTCTTGAGTACAGAGTGTGCCACGTGGAACAAATTATAGGACATTTTGTTATTCTAATTCAATATCTTTCTCTTCCATGTGTCATGAATTTCAGTGTCAAGAACATTTCCACAGAAGAAATAAAAACATTGTGGCCTTTATAATACACTTTCAAAAATTTTCCTTATAGTGCTTTGTTATATTTTATTCAAATATTTTTACAGCCCAAAAACGAAACAGAGCATTACCTAATCACAACGCTAAAACACTTGCTTCACTACGTTGATCTTCTGAGAAGATCAGTTCATCGCTTGAGAAGCCTGCATTTACTCCTTGCCGCTGTCTCTAATCTCAATCTAAGATTGTCTACAATATGGTCCAAGCTACTTTTCCAGCCTTTTTTTCTCTTAGTTCTCCTGCCGGCCAGCCTACTGTCTAGAAACCAAACATGCCTATTGCTTTTCCTCCCCCATAGCCCTACTCCTCCATAACTGGTCTTCGGAGACCTTTTCCCCATCAAAACACATAATCTTCCATGTACCCGAAGCCATTGGAGCTTTCGCTACTTCTGTGGATTTTAGTTTGTATGCAAAGAGACCTATTATAAATTGCTTTGTGTGGGAGTTCTGAGTAGGTTTAATGCTCTCTCCCCCACTCTTGTCTTCTAGATAGAAATGTCTTGGAATTTCTCATTTTTTAAATTCAGAACAGTGTTTGGCAGGTGCCTTGCCCAAAGCATTCTATCAGCAAAATATATTAAATGAAAATACATCATGAAGGAAACACATCAGATGCTTTTGTGAGGTTTTCACAGAATAAAAGGAATAAGAATAATTGTTGAAACAATTATTATGTTCAAGTGGAGAATCTTATGTTTATTATGTTAAGTCTTATGTTCAGTTCAGCTCAGTTCAGTTCAGTCGCTCAGTCGTGTCTGACTCCCTGCGACCCCATGAATTGCAGCACGCCAGGCCTCCCTGTCCATCACCAACTCCCGGAGTTCACCCAAACTCACGTCCATCGAGTCAGTGATGCCATCCAGCCATCTCATCCTCTGTCGTCCCCTTCTCCTCCTGCCCCCAATCCCTCCCAGCATCAGAGTCTTTTCCAATGAGTCAACTCTTCACATGAGGTGGCCAAAGTACTGGAGTTTCAGCTTTAGCATCATTCCTTCCAAAGTCTTATGTTAAGTGGAGAGTCTTAAGTGAAAATCTTATGTTTAAGTGGAGATCCAAAGTGGTAATGTCAGCTCAGATATATACCTTCATTATCATTAAATAGTGACTTGATTTAGCTAAAACAGGTTCAGATTTCTTCAAGTATGTATTATGTCTCCAATAGTGTTACTTCAGTTCTTACCTCTAATATACACTCACCTACCAAGAACACCATCTAGACTTTTGAGGCTATTGCTCATACATATATATATACACACACATAAATATATACATATTTATTCATTACAGAAAGAATAAAATATTTGTATTTAATAACAGAATAAATGTTTATCTAAATTTTCAGGCTTGATTTACATAAATAACACCTACTAAATAAATCCTTGATAAAATAGAGATGAATTAAAATAATATCAATATTATTTTCAATGAATTTAACCATGAATGCTATAGTTCTTTGATTTCTCTTAAGGGTCTGTTTTAAAAAGTCATTTGGATTTTCCTGATCTAAACAGCTTATAAATTTTATTATATGCTTCCTGCAAAGACTTCTGCTCATCATTTTAATAGCAAGATTAAATTTGACGTTGTGGTAAACTGTGCCTGATGTGTGATTGGCTCTTCCATAGCTGATCAGAAAACACAGAAGAATTTTCCATTTTAGGCTTGAATGTCCCTAATTCATCATACGGTCACCTCTTACTCCTTGTTAAAGTGATGATCCATATTAGTTCCCTATCATGTAGTTTTTATATTAGACACATCACAGAAATAGGCTTGCTCTTTCTTGGTTGTTCAGTTGCTCCATCATGTCGGACTTTCTGGGACCCAATGGACTGCAGCACACCAGACCTCACTGTGCCTCAGTATCACACAGAGATTACCCAAGTTCATGTCCACTGAATCGGTGATGCCATCCAACCATTTCAACCTCTGTCGCCCTCTTCTCCTTCAGCCTTCAATCTTTCCCAGCATCAGGGTCTTCTCCAATGAGCCAGCTCTTGACATCAGGTGGCCCGAGTATCGGAGTTCAGCTTCAACACCAGTCCTTCCAATGAATATTCAGGGTTGATTTCCTTTAGGACCGACTGCTTTGATCTCCTTGCTATCCAAAGGACTCTCAAGAGTCTTCTCCAACACCACAGTTCCAAATGATCAATTCTTCAGCATTCAGCTTTTTTTTATGGTCTAACTCTCACATCCATGCATGACTACTGGAAAAACCTTAGCTTTTACTACATGGACCTTTGTTGCCAAAGTGAGGGTTCTGCTTTTTTAATACCCTGTCTAGGTTTGTCATAGTTTTTCTTCCAAGGAGTAAGTGCCTTTTAAGTTCATGGTTGCAGTCACCATCCACAGTGATTTTGGAGCCCTAGAATATAAAATCTGTCACCATTGTTTCCCCATCATCTGCCATGAAGTGATGGAACTGGATGCCATATTTGTTTTTGAATGTTGAGTTTTAAGCCAGCTTTTTCATGCTCCTCTTTCACCTTCATCAAGAGGCTCTTGAGTTCCTCTTCATTTTCTTACATAAAGGTGGTCTTATCTGCATATCTGGAGAAGGAAATGGCAACCCGCTCCAGTACTCTTGCCTGGAAAATCCCATGGATGGAGGAGCCTGGTGGGAGGCCATCTATGGGGTCGCACAGAATCGGACACAACTGAAGCGACTTAGCAGCAGCAGCAGGAGCAGCGTCTCCATGTCTGAGGTTGTTGATATTTCTCCCGGCAATCGTGATTCCAGCATGTGTTTTATCCAGCCCGGCATTTCACATGATGTATTCTGCATATAAATTAAATAAGCAGGGTGACAATATACATCCTTGACATACTCCTTTCCCAATATGGAACCAGTGCATTTTTTCCATATCCAGTTATAACTGTAGCTTCTTGACCTGCATACAAATTCCACAGGAGGCAGTTAGGTGGTCTGGTATTCCCACCTCTTTAAGAATTTTCCACATTTTATTGTGATCCACATAGTCAAAGGCTCTAGCATGGTCAATGAAGCAGATATTTTTCTGGAATTCTCTTGCTTTTTCTATGATCCAACTGATGTTAGCAAGTTGATCTCTGGTTCCTCTGCCTTTTCTAAATCCAGCTTGAACATCTGGAAGTTCTCCGTTCATGTACTGTTGAAGCCTTTCTTGGAGCATTTTGAGCATCACTTTGCTAGCATGTGGAATGAGTTCAATTGTGAAGTAATTTGAATATTCCTTGGTATTGCCTTTCTTTGGGATTGGACTGAAAATTGACCTTTTCCAGTCCTGGCACTACTGAGTTTCCCAAATTTGCTAGCATATTGAGTGCAGCACTTTAACAGCACCATCTTTTATGATTTGAATAGTCGCTTGGAATTCCATCACCTCCACTAGCTTTGTTCATAATGATGCTTCCTAAGGCCCACTTGACTTCTCATTCCAGGATGTCTGGCTCTAGGTGAGTGATCATACCATTGTGCTTATCTGGGTCATTAAGATCTTTTTGTATAGTTCTATGTATTCTTGCCACCTCCTCTTAATATCTTCTGCTTCTGTTAGGTCCCTACTATTCTGTCCTTTATTGAGCCCACCTTTACATGAAATGTTCCCTTGGTTTCTCTAGTTTTCTTGAAGAGATCTATAGTCTTTCCCATTCTATTGTTTTCCTATATTCCCTTGCACTGATCCCTGAGGCAGGCTTTCTTATTTCTCCTTGCTATTTTCTGGAACTCTGCATTCAGATCAGTATATCTTTCTTTTAACCTTTGCCGTTTGCTTCTCTTCTTTTCTCAGCTTTTTTAAGGCCTACTCAGACAACTATTTTTCACTTTTTGCATTTGCTTTTCTTGGGGATGGTTTCGATCCCTGCCTGCTGTACAGTGTTACAAACCTCCATCCATACTTCCTCAGGCACTCTGTCTATCAGATCTATTTCTCACTTCTACTGTATAATTCCTAGGGATTTGATTTAGGTCATACCTGAATGGCCTAGTGGTTTTCCCTGCTGCCACTGCTAAGTCACTTCAGTCGTGTCTGACTCTGTGCAACCCCATAGATGGCAGCCCACCAGGCTCCTCCGTCCCTGGGATTCTCCAGGCAAGAACACTGGAGTGGGTTGCCATTTCCTTCTCCAATGCATGAAAGTGAAAAGTGAAAGTGAAGTGGCTCAGTCGTATCCGACTCTCAGCAACCCCATGAACTGCAGCCACCAGGCTCCTCCGTCCATATTTTCCAGGCAAGAGTACTGGATTGGGGTGCCATTGCCTTCTCCAGTGATTTTTCCCTACTTTCTTCAATTTAAGTCTGAATTTTGCAAAAAGGAGTTCATAATCTGAGCTACAGTCAACTCCCTGTTTTGTTTTTGCTGGTTGTATACAGCTTTTCCATCTTTGCCTAAAAAGAATATAATCAATCTGATTTCAGAATCAACCATCCGTTGATGTCCATGTGTAGAGTCCTCTCTTGTGTTGTTGGAAGAGGGTGTTTGCTATGACCAGTGCATTCTCTTAGCAAAACTCTGTTAGCCTTTGTCCTGTTTCATTTTGTACTACAAAGCCAAACTTGCCTGTTACTCGAGGTATGTCTTGACTTCCTCCTTTAGCGTTCCAGTCCCCTACAATGAAGTTCAGTTCAGTTCAGTCACTCTGCTGTGCCCGACTCTTTACAACCCCATGAACCACAGCACACCAGGCCTCCCTGGCATCACCAACTCCTGGAGTTTACCCAAACCCATGTCCATTGAGTCGGTGATGCCATCCAACCATCTCATCCTCTGTCATCCCCTTCTCCTCCTGCCCTCAATCTTTCCCAGCATCAGGGTCTTTTCAAATGAGTCAGCTCTTCACATCAGGTGGCCAAACTACCTGATGCACAGGAGTTTCAGCTTCAGCATCAGTCCCTCCAATGAACACCCAGGACTGATCTCCTTTAGGATGGACTGGTTGGATCTCCTTGCAGTCCAAGGGACTCGCAAGAGTCTTCTCCTTGCAGTCCAAGGGACTCGCAAGAGTCTTCTCCAGCACCACAGAAAGCGCTCAGCTTTCTTCACAGTCCAACTTTCACATCCATACATGACCACTGGAAAAACCACAGCCTTGACTAGATGGACCTTTGTTGGCAAAGTAATGTCTCTGCTTTTTAATATGCTGTCTAGGTTGGTCATAACTTTCCTTCCAAGGAGCAAGCGTCTTTTAATTTCATGGCTGCAATCATCATCTGCAGTGATTTTGGAGCCCCAAAAAATAAAGTCTGACACTGTTTCCACTGTTTCCCCATCTATTTCCCATGAAGTGATGGGACCAGATGCCATGATCTTAGTTTTCTGAATGTTGAGTTTTAAGCCAACTTTTTCACTCTCCTCTTTCAACTTTCATCAAGAGGCCTTTTAGTTCTTCACTTTCTGCCATAAGGGTGGTGTCATCTGCATATCTGAGGTTATTGATATTTCTCCTGGCTATCTTGATTCCAGCTTGTGCTTCCTGTAGCCCAGCGTTTCTCATGATGTCTCTACATATAAGTTAAATAAGCAGGGTGACAATATACAGCCTTGACGTACTCCTTTTCCTATTTGGAACCAGTCTGTTGTTCCATGTCCAGCTCTAACTGTTGCTTCCTGACCTGTATACAGGTTTTTCAAGAGGCAGATCAGCTGGTCTGGTATTCCCATCTCTTTCAGAATTGAAAGGACATCTTTTTTTAGTGTTGATTGTAGAAAATCTTGTAGGTCTTCACAGAACTATTCAACTTAAGGTTCTTCAGCCTTAGTGGTTAGGGCATAGACTTGCATTACTGTGATATTGAATGGTTTGCCTTGGAAAAGAGCAGAGATCATTCTTTTGTTTTTGAGACTGCACCCAAGCACCGCATTTCAGAGTCTTTTGTTGTCTGAGGGCTGGTCCATTTCTTTTAAGGGATTCTTGACCACAGTAGTTGATGTAATGGTAATGTGAATTAAATTCACCCATTCTGGTCCATTTTAGTTTGCTAATTCCAAAAATGTCAATGTTCACTCTTGCCATCTCCTGTTTGACCCTTTCCAATTTACCTTGACTCATGGACCTAACATTCCAGGTTCCTATGCAATATTGTTCTTTACCAGCATTGGGCTTTATTTTCACCACCAGTCACATCCACAACTTGGCATTGTTTCTGCTTTGGCTCAGCCTTTCATTCCTTCTAGAGCTATTTCTCTGCTCTTCTCCAGTAGCATATTGGGCACTTACTGACCTGGGGAGTTCATCTTTCAGTGTCCTATCGTTTTGCCTTTTATACTGTTCCTGGAGTTCTCAAGGCAAGAATGCTGAAGTGATTTGCCATTCCCTTTTCCAATGGGCCACGTTTTATCAGAACTCTCCACTATGACCCATCTGTCTAGGGTGAGCCTATGCAGCATGGCTCGTGGTTTCATTGAATTAGGCAAGGTTGGTCCATGTGATCAGTTTGGTTAGTTTTCTATGATTGTGGTTTTCATCCTGTCTGCCCTCTGATTGATGAGGATAAGAGGCTTGTGCAAGCTTCCTGATGGGAGGGACTGGCTGTGGAGAACACTGGGTCTTGTTCTGGTGGGCAAGGCCATGCTCAGTAAGTCTTTAATAAAATTTTCTGCTGATGGGTGGAGCTGTCTTCCCTCCCTGTATTTTGACCTGAGGCCAAACTATGGTAGGTATGATGGCAGTAACGTTAACCTCCTTCAAAAGGACTTATGTCAGCACGCGGGGCCTCTCAGGACTGTTGTAGTCAGTGCCCCTGACCCTTAGGCAGGCCACTGTCGACCCACGCCTCTGCCGGAGACTCCCAAGCACTCATAGGCGAGTTTGGCTCAGTCTCTTCTGGGATCACTGCTCCTTTCTCCTGGGTCTTGATGCACACACGGTTTTGTTTGTGCCCTCCAAGACTGTTTCCCTAGCCCTGTGGAATTTCTGTAATCAAATCCTTCTGACCTTCAAGATCAGATTCTCTGGGGATACTCAGTCCGTTTGCTGGACCCCCAGGTTGGGAAGTCTTTTGTGGGGCATGGGACTTTTACAGCAGGATGAGAACTTCTTTGGTATAATTGTTCTCCAATTCGTGAATCGCCCACCTGGCAGCTCTGTAGTGGAGCTAACAGCGAACTCCTTCAAGAGGACTTATGCCTCCTAAGATGCGGTTGCCAGAGTCTGGGTCTCCATGGCAGGCCACTGCTTAGTACATCATTAACATGATGTGCTCGCTGCTGTGATACAGATGTATGGATCGGGATGCTATGGACAGGGACCTTTTCTTCTGCTTCATTTGTTCCATGCCACTCCTAGAATAGTCCTAGAGAAATACAAGGACATTTGCTGAGTTTTGCCTATTAGAGAAATGGAACTGTGGGTTGACATGGGACCACCTCCAGTATATTGACAATTAGACTATAATTTGTATTCAGCTCAGAGAGCGTTTGTGCTTCCCCCAACCTCTGCCAACCAGGTTTACTATTCTTAATATAATTAGCAGTTAAATGATTTCATTACATTGACATTTGAGTCCATGTTTTGATTGTTCGTAAAATTAGATATCCACATGTGGTAGATGATATTACATAGACTCCATTAGTCTCTTAAAGTGAATTATTGTATGATTATGTTCTGAGTCTCCCCTATATCAAAGAGATGGAAATGATAATAATAAAATCAGTTTCTTTTCAAAAATGACATGACCTTAAAGAGGAAATTACAATGCTAGGGGATTCTATGGCAAAAACCACAGTGACACCACTGAGAACCACAGTAAAAATTCACTTGTATCATATGTAATTCTAAAAAATTTTTCAATTTAAATTGAAGATGGTTGTCTTGAGTTTTCTATCAGAAGGCCTAAAACTCAGGCCCTTATAATCCCTGCCTAGAATCCTGCCTGCAAGGGAATTTGCCTGTTCTAAGGAATTAGTTCTCGGGAATTAATCTTGATTGTATTCCTTTTGTCAGTGAAAATTAGTTGCCATTCCCATTAGACACCTAAAGGATCAAAGAGTAGGAGCTGAGAAAGCAGCCTCATTTGATCTGTTGATACTCTATTCATTATATCATTTCATGGGTGAAATGAAATGAAAGTCTCTTTCAAACTTAAGTAAAATAATGGCAAATTTTTACATAAAATTTTATTGAAGTCTCCCCCAAATTTCTAATACTAGAGGACTCAACTGCTTTCTCTAGTGAAAAATTTATTAGGACTTAACTATATATCCCCCATGTTAACTTATTGGATACTCATTTCTCTCAAATATATTTAGGTTTCTACAACATTTTTGAAATCTATGTATAAATTATTAGTTTAGAACTGCATAGGATTGCATTTATGGTTATTTTAAGAAAAATAGTTTTATCAGAATTAAGTGGTTAGTTCTTATAGTCAGTATCTTATTTAGTTTCTTCTCCCTTTTGGTCTTTTCTGTTTATCAATTTGTCTTCATCCACTGATGGGGGATCTAGAATCTGGTGTTCTGAAACTCTGACTTCATATGCATTTATTATCAGAAGGGAAATCCCATTCTATGCTTTGAAATTCTTACCATTTCTGATACCCACACATCTAATTCTAAGAACTAGTTTTTAAAAGATGTTTTCTCCAAGTAACATTTTTTGGATTTTGTTTTTGTTTTTAATTTCTAAAGCTTTTAGATTAAATAAACATTGTCCAATTAAAGAGTTGAGAGTTAGGCTGTTTAAATTAACATGAACTTTGTGTTGAGTCATCACATAACATCTTTTAGGCATCCCTTTGGCAATTAGTTCTTAACTTTGATATTCACTCAGTTGACTCTAGTTAGAAAATGTATCTCTACACAGCCACGATGATGCATTTTTACTTCCTGCCTAATTTTGTGTGAGCTATGTAGGTATTTGAAGTTAAAAATAGGAGGATGAATGTTTTATGCATCTCACAAATATATCCTTGAAGGTAATCCCGCAGTAGTAAATCCTTATATGTAGATGAAACGATTCTGTTGATTTAGAAATCTTTTGTTTAATGTAGGAATAATGCTATTCAGGTAAAATTTCCAGGAGTAGTAATGAATTTTACAAAGGTTATGTATTCAACATTCCTTGAAAAGACTTCTACTTTTAAGGCTTTTTTATTCTTTGGAGATTAGACATATTCAATTACTTTTTGAAATCAAAGATCCCTCATTAAATCAAATAACCTAGTCTTTGTTTCCTTAGGGTAGGTATTGTGTTACCCCATCTTACAGATGAAGCCATTAAGATGCAGAAAACATTTGAACTGCTTCAGGTGATACACATCAAAAAAGTAGAAGAGGAATGTCTAGAAAATAGATTTTCTACATTCTCAAAGTCCGTTCCAACACTACAGAGACCTTGTTGCAAAGGAAAAATAGAATTCTGAAGCAAAGTTGAATGTAGATACTGACTCTACCGCTTACTAATTCCAAATAAGTGCTGACCTAAGTTTGCTCACATGCTAATAGAGATTTAACACCTACTTCACCATGTCCTTGTGAAGATGAATGTGATAAATATATGCAGTCTGCTGAGTGCAGCGTATTAAATAGCAGTTATAATTACTCTTTAAAATCATCTGCTTCCCAGAAATGAATCTTTGAGGAGGGCATTTTTCATGTGAATATAAAGGGCCAGGATACCTATGAGCAAATGTGTATTGATGTTTGTATCTGTACACTTTTTTTAATGTGCCAGCAAGAAAGAGATAACAAAGATGGTGTCTTGGAACTAGTTTAACGTGGTAAGTTGCTTACTTTCTGTTTTATCTCTATACTTGTTCCCCAATTAAATAGAAAGGACTGAAGATCACTTTGTCTCTAGCCCTGAACTTCCAACTTGGTATTTTTCCATGGTGCTGAACTGAGCCCATCAGCATAGAACTGTAAAAATTTCATGCATACATCCCAACATCATGGTTCTTTGGGCTTGAATTTGCAGTAAGTCAAGGTTCAAATGTCATTTTCTCTCTTTTGATCTTAAAACTATATCCAGAATTGCTGCCCAACCCTTCCCACTCAACCTCAAAAATTTGAGGACGTTGAGTCATCTTGTTTTCATTTCTTGTCACTTCATCATGTGTTATTAGGGCACGTGTAGTTTTTATATCTACTTTGGAGCCCTTTGTAAAGCTATTTGGTGGCCTTCTCCTGTTTATAAAGCCAACAATTACGTCAGCATCTATGTTATGTGAATATTCTCCACTGTCTCTAACTGTTGGAGCACCAGAATCTGTAGACAAATCAAAACCATCTGAAACTAGTCCATTTGTTGTGTCTTCTCTATCCCTTAAGCCTTTCTCATCTTTTATACCCCTGGCCACCCAAAGAGACGCTAATTCAGCCAGCAGCAACCCTTCAGCTTTCTTAAAGGGGCATCACCATCAGCAGTCTTGATTTGAACATTGAACCATAAGGCACGTTCTGCTGTCTTATGACAAAGCTGGGAAAGTGGCCCCTCTCAAGTGGGTCAGCCTTCTTTGGCAAACTAATATCAATTCATAGCTTCAGGGGCCTTTCAGGATATTTGACTAGGCCTTTCAGGTTAAAGAACAGTACATCTTTCATCCTCATATGATAGTTGATTCTCTTTGCAAAAAATGTGTGGAGGAATGGGTGCTGATAAGAAAACAAGGTAGGGTCTCCACAGCTGTCTCAGGATCATCAACCATGCTTGATGGGCACAGAATCATTTTTTGGTAGCTACTAAACCACCCTTATGGCAGAAAGTGAAGAAGAACTAAAGAGCCTCTTGATGAAAGTGAAAGTGGAGAGTGAAAAAATTGGCTTAAAACTCAACATTCAGAAAACTAAGATCATGGCATCTGGTCCCATCACTTCATGGCAAAAAGGGAAACAGTGGCAGACTTTATTTTGGGGGGCTCCAAAATCACTGAAGATGGTGATTTCAGCCATGAAATTAAAAGATGCTTGCTCCTTGGAAGGAAAGTTATGACCAACCTAGAAAGCATATTAAAAAGCAGAGACATTACTTTGCCAACAAAGGTCCGTCTAGTCAAGGCTATGGTTTTTCCAGTGGTCATGGATGGACATGAGAGTTGGACTGTGAAGAAAGCTGAGTGCTGAAGAATTGATGCTTTTGAACTGTGGAGAAGCATCTTGCGAGTCCCTTGGACTGCAAGGAGATCCAACCAGTCCATTCTAAAGGAGATCAGTCCGGCGTGTTCATTGGAAGGACTGATGTTGAAGCTGAAACTCCAATACTTTGGCCAACTGATGCAAAGAGCTGACTCATTTGAAAAGACCCTGATGCTGGGAAAGATTGAAGGCAGGAAAAGAAGGGGACGACAGAGGATGAGATGGTTGGATGGCATTGCCGACTCAATGAACATGAGTTTGGGTAAACTCTGGGAGTTGGTGATGAACAGGGAGGCCTGGCACGCTGTGGTTCATGGGGTCACCAAGAGTTGGACACAACTGAGCAACTGAACTGATGGAACTGAAGCAATCATTATTCCAGTACATATTCTGAGCTCAAAATATACTTTGCCCATCTCCATCAACAGAGGAATGTTTAAGCACCACCTCATTTTAGGGAAACAAACATGTACCTCTAATTATCCACTCAAAATCAGTATTGAAACTGGGGAAAGCAATGGGAAAATAAACAAGTAAGGCTAAATTATGTTACAGAATACAAGTGCTCCACAAGCTTGTAGGAAAGAAACATATAAGAGTAGTTTTCTTCAGTTTGTTTTATTGAAGTATAGTTGATTTACAATGTCATATCCGTTTCTGGTATATAGCAGAGGGATTCAGTTATACATAAATATAATAATGTGCAGTTGTTAATCGCAAACTCCCAATCCCTCCCCACCTTCCCCTTGACAACTACAAGTCTGTTCTCTATGCCTGTGAATCTGTTTCTTTTTCATAGATAGGTTCACTTGTGTCATATTGTAGATTCCCCATATAAGCAATATATATTAGTCTTTCTCTGACTTAACTTCACTTAGTATGATCATATCTAAGTCCATTCATATTGCTGCAAAGAGCACTATTCCATCCTTTTTAATGGCTGAGTAGTATTTGATTGTGTATATGTATACCATATTTTCTTTATCCATTTATCTATTGATGGAGACTTACATTGCTTTCATGTCTTGGCTATTGTAAATGATAGGAAGCCAGTTGATCATCAAAGGCATCATGGAGGTATCTACAGTTGTGCCTGGTGGGTCTTAAATGAAATAGCTCTTCATGGAATTAAGTATAGATCCTAAGAGTTTCTTCAGCTTTCTCAGATGAACAGTAACAATTCTTTGACTTTGTAGAAAAAGACTATTTATGTAAATTCCTGGTATTTCATGGCTTCTTTTGAACACTCTCCCTTTCTATTCACTTGGAGACTCTAGATGTGGAAGCAGAGAGTGTATAGAGTCATTTTAATAAGAACAGATAAAAATTTCTTCATCTGGATGCTTCTATCAATAGTATATGTAAATGTCATTTCTATGCCAAAGCTATAAATCACAGTTTACATTCTGTCTTCTATATTAAAGTTTCTTTTCATGGGATTTATTTCCCATTACTTGAAATCAATACATTCCTCTTTTATTCATCTTTTTCTCCTCCTACCCCCATTTCTCATCATTTAACACTCATACCTAGCTATTCTCTTCTACAGAAATGTTTACAGTTGCCCATTTTAATAGACAGAACTACATACAGAAATATTTAGAAATGGAAGGCACCTTAGAAAATCACCTTTTTCCACACTTTCATTTCATGGCACACAAAGGAGCAAGGTTAACCTGCAAGACTGATGTAATTGAGGTCAAAATAAATTAAGTGATTTGCCTAAAGTCACACACTAGATAAGACAGTTTTACTTTCATCAACATGCAATATTATTCATCCAAAAAACATTTATTTGTGTGATAGGCACAATCCTAGGAGCTGAAGGCCAACAGAGGCTCCCCTAGGCACACTTCTGTTCATGACACTGTTTCTTTAGGTATCTTCTCCCTTAGCTGTGTTCACTGTGGCTTTCTGCTATCCCTTTTTAAAAAGTTTTATTTCTTCACGCATTGATAATGTCTTTATCTTCACCCAGGCCCAATTAACTTCCCCCAGCTTTTCATTTAATTAGTTCTCATCGTCCTTTTCAAGGTGCAAACTGACTCCTGACTTGGTGCCATTTTGCCTCATTATCAGGCCCCCATTCTAAAATAATTATTTTGAGTATAATGAAAATGTTAAATGTGGTTGAACCCAGTATGTGATTTGTTATAACTCTGACTGCCAACCAATGGTTTACAGTATGTTTTTACTTGTATAACAAAATGTCACATCAAAAAAATGAGCAAACCCTTCATCCTTCCCCTGACCCCACCCACTTCAGTCTTTGTTGGTAAATATCTGCTTCTTTTGTATTGGCAGGCTTGTTAGGCTTAAGCATCTTAAGTGATTGTCAATGGTTACACACAAAAAAATAGAAAATGTTCCTTCCTCTACTATGGCCTTTTGGCCTCCTATCTTCCTTTAAAAGAAAGTCTATATTCTGTGTTGTTGCCCGATTGTTCCTACCAGCAACTACAGTGATTGCATCGTTACAGAACATTTGTTTATTTACTCTATTACTTGATGGAATATTTTTCTTTTATCACCTAATACTCCCTGATAGTTATCCAGATAAATGTCATTATCTTTTGTAGTTACAGACAGAATAAAACCATCTTGTGCCTAATGAACAAAATAAGAGTAGCCACAGGGCAGTGTTTCATAGACATATTGAAAAATGGCATTTTGTATTATTTAAGTTTTTTAATAGATATTTTTACATTTTCTTTTGGGGTCATGTTTGCTGTTTCAAACTTTCATAAAACATTGCAAAAATAGGACAGGAAGTTCTCATGTGCCCTTTACCTCAGTTAACCAACTGTTTATATTTTATCCTATATGTCAGTTTCTTTTTCAGTCTCATAAAATATGATATACCTATATATATATATAGTCATCATATTATATACCTATATATACAGTCATCATATTATATGTGTGTATACACAGTTCGTATATTTTTCAAACCATTGGAGAATAAGTTGCAGACAGGGAATGACTTATCCTAAATACTTTAGCATATATTTCAATGTATTTCCTGAGTACAGGACATTCTCTTACATCATACAAAACAAGAATCAAACACAGGTAATATGTCATTGACATAATACAATTACCTAATTTGTAGTCCGTATTCAAATTTCATCCTCTGTCATGATAACGTTCTTAATAGCTAAGTGTTTTGTCCCACTGGCCTAGGATCCAATCTAGAATCGTGTAATCCATTTAGTTGTCATGCTGTGCTTTACTTTTTTGTTTCAAAGCTTATATTCAGTCACTAATGACCTGGACAGAATCTCTTTTTAAAGTAATTTCTGCAGGATGACTACTGCTCCAAGAATAGGAAGTTAAGCCAAAGATGGCTACCAAAATCCATTAGCAATAGGAATATCTGTGCTGAGGAAACAGCACATCAGCTGTAAAGCCCTGTTGTGACTGCAAGTTTTGGCATTATAGGAAGACAGTAAAATAAAGAGAACTCTGAGCTTATCACTACTTTGCAGTTTTGAAATTTAAAACTTGGGAGAGAGCTACTGTTGCCTTTCTAGCCAAAGAATAGTGTTTACAAATAGCCATGTTACACAGATTTGCAGTAAGCACTTAAATCCAAACCTAAATAAATATTTAGCTCTGTGCTGTGTTAGTGAAACCTCAGTTAAAATCAATATTTTCATCAGAATGAAATACTGGAGATATTTTTTAAAGTTTGGGTGTAAATATTGTCATTTTTTAATCTAAAAGTCCTCTTAAAAAAAAAAAAAGCTGTGTATTTTTAAATGTCTAGAATTAAAGTGAATGCAATTAGTTCCTTCCCCTCAAGAAAAAAAAAAAAAGCAAGTAACACAGATTTGTAGTATTTATGATGCCCAAAGCATGAACTAGAGAAATGAACTGCATAAAATACAGAACTAAGTATTTTACTTAGTTCTGTAAATAGAATTATGATGAGGGCTACAGGGTTTTAGCAGTGATTTCTAGTCACTGTTGAGCAATAGTAATCCCTAAGTCTCAGAAATTTTTCTTTTTTTTTTCCCCATGTCAAGCGTCCTTCTAAAACTAGATAAAAAGAACATGAAAGAGCCTTTGGTTTTAAAGTAAATGAACCTACCTAAACAGATTCATTTTATTTTTTTAAAGTATTGTAATAACATGCAAAAGTACCAAGTCTTGATGTCAGAAAACTGAGTTAGACCCACTGATAGCAATTACACTACTGAAAATCCAGATAGATGACGGGAGGTACAAAATCCTCCCATGTTATTTTCACACTTTCCCTCTAAAAACAAGAGATGTTTACACATGCAAGAGACAGAAATTAGCTACCAGAAAAATACTATGAACATCCATATTCAGCACATAGATTAAAAATAAAATAGTTGTTTGTTCCTTACAGTAGAACAGGCTTACCCATTCATCCTTGTGATAGATATGTATACAAGACCAAAATGAAATCGAATCCCTGCAGATGGCTCATAAGTCACAAAAACTGTTTAATCTTTTCACGGCATCCCTTTGGGAAGCCTGCCCCTTGGTAAGTAATAACATGCAATATATATAAGGTCAAATATTTTAGTTTTTTAGTAGAAAGCCTTCTTTTGCTCTAACAGATTTTTCCCCATATTTCTTACAAAGAGATTTATGTCACCGTGTTACCTTAATGTGTATGTCCACAGCATTCTGTTGTAGCTTTTGTTTTACATAAGAAAAGTGTCAGTATTCAGGAACCATGTATGCAAAGCTTATCTAAAATTGACTGTGGCTCAGAGTCATATTTTAAGAGGCAGTCAGGTAAATCTAAATGCAGTTTTACCATTGCTCTTTCTAATGGATTTTGCTAGAAAACAGTCGAGTTTCAAGCAGGACTAAAATGAAAGGAGACCTTGGAGTCTTAACCGTTGAACAGATGCTCTAAATGCAGCTTTGAAAATATAGCTGTCACTTCAGATCTTTTCCACTGAGTTCCTATGTAAGCCAATTGCCAGAGCTTCTGGCATTATAATGTTTTCATAGTTACGTGTAAAATAGACACTGTGAGAACTCATAAAACAGAGCAACGAGCCTATTATCAACCTATTTTTAACTATTTCTTGGTTTTCATTCTAAATATTTGGAAGACCAAAACTAATGAGAACTTATAATAAAATGGTACTTGTGTAGCAGTGATATTGTTCATTTGTGAGTTGCTAACTTGTCAAACCAGATCAGAAATTCTTGAATCTTTATTACATTAAAACAATTCCTGATATTGACTCTTGGGAAGGATTTAATTTTCCTCTCTAAACTGAAAATTTTCCTCTCTAAACTGAAACTTCTCCTCTCTAAACTGAAACTTTTCCTTTCTGTAATGATGTGAGGTTTTTTCCTTACCCCAGTAGTAGTATATACCTATGTGTGTGCAGATGGATATAATGCATATAGACACTAGTATGTGTACGTATATATATACTCACAATAGGAAATTCTGGACCTGATTTGCCTTGGAAAACAGGCAAATAAGTATAATATATTGAAGTGCTCTTAACTTGACTGAAAATATAAAATCTAAGAATAACATGAGATGTAGAAGTTTAATTTATAATAATTATACGATACTCAATATAGCAATGGCACCCCACTCCAGTACTCTTGCCTGGAAAATCCCATGGACAGAGGGCCTGGTGGCCTGTAGTCCATGGGGTCGCTAAGAGTCGGACACAACTGAGTGACTTCACTTTCACTTTCAATATAGCAAGAGGGTAATTGACTACTGAATAAAATAATAGAACATTCTCCAACAATGTCTGTCTAAATTACTAGCATTTCAGTTTTCAAACTGAAAAACTATAATGTAGGCAATAGCATAACTTCCACAAAATCACTGTATAAACTATGCACAGAACCTTGATCTCTAAATCTTCAACTTTAAAATCCCTATCCTATCCATCTTATACTGTATCTACTAAGCATGCATATGGTACTGTATTGTATTTGGATGTATATATTGCAAGATGTTTAAGTAAAAACATTAAATAATAAAATGAAGCAATTATAGTTCATGACAATATGAAATGACTCTGCACTACGTGTATTCACCTAACCACTGTGCATATTGTTTCCTTTTAGGAAAAACACCCAAAAGAAAGAAAACAAAGAACAAAATACCCCAGAATTCCAAAAGAACAGTAAGTGTTTTAATGAGACAATTATTATTCTAGAGCTTCTATAAAATTAGAAAACCTTAATTTTTTTTTTTAATAGAAATGTTCACCTTGGTATTTTCTAAGATAAGAAACTAACATACTAAATAAAGTGCAGCCTTCTAAAACTCAATTTCAATTTACTGGAGCAAACTGAGAATCATTTATCCTATAATCCTCTTAGATAAGAGGCCAGGGCAATCCTTGTGATACATATATGTGGCAGAAATGTTTATGTTGGTTCCATCATATCTTTTGACTAGCTTCATATCATTTTAAATTCTATAGAAGAAGAAAAGTAATAAGTAAAATTTAATCAAAGTACCTCACATTATCTGCATGTGATGCAAAATTTTTTTAACTTCGAACAAAACTTTAAGCAGAAACAAGGTACTTGGCTTGTTTATAGTCATTAAATTAGAATTATTAAAAAATAGCCACTATCCACAGTCTTTAAAATGGAGCTTAATCTCATTAATACCTTTCTTTCCAACCTTTTCACAGCTTAATTATGACCTGTATTTCCTTACATAGCTAATATTTGATAGTAATAATTGCTTTTCTAAAATATGTTCTTATTAAACAAAATTAAGTGCATTCTTGATGTCATTCTTTCTAGTAGAACTAGTGATATTATAATGATTTCCTAGATGTAACAATTGTAAATTTTAAATATGTGAAGAGCAAAAAAATAAATATAGAAAAGCAAAACCCACTTTGATGACCTATGGTATACCACTATTTTCATACCCTGGTAGTTTTGAAATGAGTTTGCAGATGCATTTATCTAAAACAGAATCACTGAAGTAAAATGAAGAAACAAGATGATAGATCTATATCTTGATATATATCAAAATAGAATAAAATCCAATGGAAAGGATGTGTGATGCAAAAAAAATTCATAAGTAGTTTTTCTAGGATATATACAAATTATACTTACATAATAAGATTTTCTAACACCTGAAGAACTTTAATGCATGAATTACATCTTAATTTTAAATGATTAAATACCTTTAATCATGCTAATGATGATATATATGTGATTTATCTTGTTTGTTTTTGAAGTGTGAGAGAGGCAGGGAAAGAATTTTCTTTTGCTTACCTACCTGAATAGTATCCTCGTGCTGCTTCACTTTACACAAAGTACATAATTTAAAAAGGATATTTTATTTCTTTAAAATTCTATAAAATAGTTATGAAGCAAAGTAATCTGAATTAAAATGATATTGCCCACATGTATATTCAGTCAGTCAGTTCAGTCAGTTATGTTGGACTCTTTGCGACCCCATAGACCACAGGACGCCAGGCCTCCCCATCCATCACCAACTCCCGGAGTTTACCCAAACTCATGTCCATTGAGTCGGTGATGCCATCCAACCATCTCATCCTCTGTCGTCCCCCTCTCCTCCCACCTTCAATCTTTTCCAGCTTCAGGGTCTTTTCAAATAAGTCAGTTCTTTGCATCAGGTGACCAAAGTATTGGAGTTTCAGCTTCAACATCAGTCCTTCCAATGAATATTCAGGACTGATCTCCTTTAGAATGGACTGGTTTGATCTCCTTGCAGTCCAAGGGACTCTCAAGAGTCTTGTCCAACATCACAGTTCAAAAGCATCAATTCTTTGGTGCTCAGCTTTCTTTATAGTCAAACTCTCACATCCACACATGACTACTGGAAAAACCAAACCTTTGACTAGATGGACATTTGTTGGCAAAGTAATGTCTCTGCTTTTTAATGTGCTGTCTAGGATGGTCATAACTTTCCTTCCAAGGAGCAAGCATCTTTTAATTTCATGGCTGCAGTCACCATCTGTAGTGATTTTGGAGCCCAAAAAAATGAAGTCTGATACTGTTTCCCCATCGATTTACCATGAAGTGATGGGACCAGACGCCATGATCTTAGTTTTCTGAATGTTGAGCTTTAAGCCAACTTTTTCACTCTCCTCTTTCACTTTCATCAAGAGGCTTTTTAGTTCCTCTTCCCTTTCTGCCATAAGGGTGGTGTCATCTGCATAGTTGAGGTTATTGATATTTCTCCAGGCTATCTTGATTCCAGCTTGTGCTTTATCCAGCCCAGCGTTTTTCATGATGTACTCTGCATATAAGTTAAATGAGTAGGGTGACAATATACAGCCTTGACGTACTCCTTTCCCAATTTGGAACCACTCTGTTGTTCCATGTCCAGTTCTAACTGTTGCTTCCTGACTTGCATACAAATTTCTCAAGAGGCAGGTCAGGTGGTCTGGTATTCCCATCTCTTTCAGAATTTTCCACAGTTTGTTGTGATCCACACAGTCAAAGGCTTTGGCGTAGTCAATACAGCAGAAATAGATGTTTTTCTGGAACTCTCTTGCCTTTTTGATGATCCAGTGAATGTTAGCAATTTGATCTCTGATTCCTCTGCCTTTTCTAAAACCAGCTTGAACATGTGGAAATTCATGGTTCACATACTGTTGAAGCCTTGCTGGGAGAATTTTGAGCATTACTTTACTAGCATGTGTGATGAGTGCAATTTTGTGGTAGTTTGAGCATTCTTTGACATTGCCTTTCTTTGGGATTGGAATGAAAACTGACCTTTTCCAGTCCTGTGGCCACTGATGAGTTTCCCAAATTTGCTGGCATATTGAGTGCAGCACTTTCACAGCATCATCTTTTAGGATTTGAAATAGCTCAAATGGAATTCCATCACCTCCACTAGCTTTGTTCGTAGTGATGTTTCCTAAGGCCCACTTGACTTCCCATTCCAGGATGTCTGGCTCTAGGTGATTGATAACACCATTATGGTTATCTGGGTCATAAAGATCTTTTTTGTACAGTTCTTCTGTGTGTTCTTGCCACCTCTTCTTAATATCTTCTGCTTCTGTTAGGTCCATACCATTTCTGTCCTTTATTGAGCCCATCTTTGCATGAAATGTTCCCTTGGTATCTCTAATTTTCTTGAAGAGATCTCTAGTCTTTCCCATTCTATTGTTTTTTTCTACTTCTTTGCACTGATCACTGAGGAGGTCTTTCTTAACTCTCCTTGCTATTCTTTGGAACTCTGCATTCAAATAGTTATATCTTTCCTTTCCTCCTTTGCCTTTTGCTTCTCTTCTTTTTCACAGCTATTTGTAAGGCCTCCCCAGACAGCCATTTTGCCTTATGTCTTAACCTCCAGAGAATTCATGAGTAAGGGGTGTCAGTGCTTTGAGTAAAGCATGATATAAGGTGAAGAGACTGTATATTACAATGATTATTTTTCTTGTTTTTATCTATAGAATATGTACTTGTATTATAAGCCCATTACTATTAAATGAACTTTTACAACTTGCATTTGAAACAATCATTACAAAATGGTAATTGATAAAATATTGCTAAAGATTTTTAGAGCACATTGTAGTTGTATTTCACAAACTTCTTGTGCTTAAGAAAATAAGGACAGAGGATAATTTTGGATATTGCATATTAATAATTTTCTTCTCAATTGCTGAACACTCAGTGGTACTTTTAATAACTCAATGGATCAGCTCTTTATAGACTCTAAATACACTGGAAAATAATAATACAGAGAGGATACGTTTGAAAAAATCAGATGCTCGGGAAGGTTTCTTAGAAACTCTTTACATTTTTCTAGATTTGTTAAACCTCTTTAAATACTATTGGGATTGATGGAAGAAACTTATCTGGTCTAATGTTATTTTATAGTCCTTGCCTCCTGTAATATCCTCATTTAGAGAGAAGCAGGTAAGACAAGTCATTTATCTATGCTCTTGTATCTAGTGATGGAATCAAGGAGAACTCTGACTTTATTAACCACCCACTATTTTTCTTATCTATCATGTTAATTGAAAGCTCTATAGAAAAACTGAGGGTCTTAAACTGGTTCAAATATCATCTTCTCAAAATTTAAACTTCTTTCAACCAAAGCTCTAATGAAAATTTATATAAATTTATATAAATAATGCCTACTCTCTACCTGCCAAAAATTTTGTCATATATTTAGGATGATGTTTATAGCAGAAAGAATTAGAGAATCTGAGTTTGAATCTAGACTTCATCAACTCCCCCTCTCATAGTGAGGAGTCCCAGGGAAGGTGATGACATTCAAGATGACACAGCTAAATTACTACTGGTAAACAATGATACATACACTCAGTGTACCTTCAGCAACAATTAGGCAATTATCTCTTTAAGTCTCTACTCTTATATCTGGATGATGAAAATATTTTTTCCAATCTACTTCCTGAGACTTTCTGAGAGCTAATTAGATTGCCACAGTGATGCATAATTATAAATTTTGATTATTACATTGTTATATAAAACCTTACACTATGTTTCTATAAAAAGAACAACTTCCTATTGTGTGAAAATTTGCCTTTACTGTTTTGGAAATCCAGTATTTCATTTATAACTGTCATTGCTGATGAAATCAAAGTTATTGATTGATATCTGTTTTAGACAATAATAGTCATCCAGCAAAAAATTCCCTTTTTCTTGAATTTACAATTTACCCTTAACCTTGATCAGCTTTCTCACACATAGTTCTGAGAGACTTATTATTAAAAAAGAAGAGAGTAGGAAAGAAAAAGGAACACTTACTGGGTTTAGCTTGTGTCAGAAGCTCTACTATTTACACAATTAAATTTCATTTGGTATCAAAAGAACTTCTCCTTTGTTGTAATGGTTTTGTAGATGATTAAAGCAAGAATTGAAAGCCTTATAAAGTTAGCCTAACTTAATAAGCAGCAGAGTTACCATTTGAACTCAGCTCTGCATGATTTACCCCTTTTCAAGTTTTCACTCTTAGGTAAACCCTTCACAACTGATGAAGGCAAAGCATGTTTCATTTTCCAGCCAGGAGTGATGGCGTGGCAGGAGGAGGTAAAGTAAAGAATATATCACTTATTAAAGTGATAAAGTAGTATTATATGCAATGTGCATATAATACTACTTTATCACTTTTTACCACGAACATTAGATTGCATCATGCCTATTTATCCCTCATATGATAAAATTAAAGCATGGTAGGAGAATTTAATTATTAAAGATGATCTTTAGATAGACAAAGTAGAACCAAAATTGAAATGAATGATAGCCTTAAGTGTGAAAGATCACCTAAAGAAAAAGAACTGTATTTATTCTACATTTTATTTGTAAATTAATTGACAATTAAGTTGATGCTTACAAGATGTGCTTCTTAGATTTCTATGCTTATAACATTATCTGGACTTATTCCCTTAAAATGTTTTGTCAAATTTTGGAAATTGATTCCTTTATTTATTCATTATTCTTTTTTAGTAGTTGCTAGTGAGTGTCTGTGGTCTACACTGTGCCAGGTGTTAAAATACAGATGTGACCACAGAACAGGCTCTGTAATCAAGTAGCTTTTATTTAGTAATTACAAATATTGCAATGTCTATTTTATAAAGAGAATAATAGTACTTTGACTTACCATAATGGAAGATAGTCATCTGATGCACCGTGGTCAGAATCACTTTGTCTTACTAAATGACTGAGAATTTTGTTGCTTTATTTAGGACATTGGGTAAGACGGGTTTCCCACAATCATTATTATTCATGATAAAGCAAAATTAAACTCTATTTCATGACTTGGGGTATTTTCTAGACCACCTGAGTAGGAGCCTTCTGTAATCATATTATAGCCTTGTACTGGCTTTGGGAACTGACTTTGTGTTCAAAACTCAGCTCCACTTTTGTTAGCAATGGGATTTAGGACAATTTAGTAGAGCCCGAAATTTTAAGTACTACATTGAAGTTAGCTCTTATACTTATTCAGCAGAAGTCGATAGAAACTTTAAGTTTTGATTGGATGCTTTCAGTGATATTAGTCTTTTGTGTTATTTGTTCTGAAAATTTTCTCATCTTTCATGATTCTGAAATAAATTGTATAGTTACAATAGAGAAAGGGAATTGCTTTAAAATCAGCAATGTGGTTTTAAAAATATGTGGAGTCTAAAAGTTAGTAAGATTTTAAAACAAATGGCTCGCTATCTGAGTGATTAATATTAAATCTAATCGGCGCTAACATTGAGATTTATTTACCTATTTGTCTGCACTGGGGCATTATTTTGGGTTGTGTTATTCATTTTGGTAATTAGGAACATTGGCAGTGGAGGGAGGAGCTGCATTCAGATCCTTTTTCTGCCACATACTTGCTGAAAGACCTCAGGAAGACAACTTAACTTCTTTGCTTCAATGTCCTCATGTGTTGCAATGGAAATAATAAATCCTACTTTATGGCTTTCATGTGAGAATTCCAGAATTAAATGTTTATTACAAAAGTTAGTACAACAATACCAGCAAATAGTACTTCTGTATTATATTGCTATTTAAGATATTTCCTTTGAAATAGGTGAGGGGAATTATTTTTTAAAAAACACAAGTCTGCAAGGAATAAAAAGGAAGGGAGGTATGAAGGAAAAGGATGAATGAAGCCTGGTTAGAAATCCTGAATGCAAGATGAAATTTGATTTTGATACAGTAGGAGTCTACCATGAGCCGTCTCCTAGAAGGCCTCATCCTCCCTAAAGCAAATGCTACTGAAATGAGACAAGGTCGATAGCACTGGTCCCTCTCAGAGAGGTCAAAAGTAAGACTTGAAGCACTTTGACAGTTTTCATGGTTCTTAAATTGAATCAGGATGCACCTTGACATGAAGGGTATCAAAAACGCTTTCTACCCTGCCATGAAATGCCTTCCTTTCAACTCACAAATGAGGTCATTTTCATCAGAGAAAATAAATCTAACCAAACTGTGGGCCAAGCAAGTTTCTAGAAATAAATTATACCAAACACATTACATACACCACTGTAAAGTTAAGGGCAGTTTATGCCACTACATGGCAAAAATAAAACACTCTTCTTTTAAAAACTTAAATAAAATTTTATATGTGAAAAATTGAAATCACAAAGCTCTTTCATCAATGAAATCTTAGATAACAAAATTTTTATCTTGCAGATTTTCCCCCATGATAAAGAATCATTTTCGGTTCTCCTCATGTTAGTACCTCAACCATTTTCTGTTAGCAAATTTCATATCTACCATTTTATTTTGCAAATATCATAAAAAATATCTATGATACTGACAAGGAATAGCAATAGCAACACCACTCTCCCATTTTATGTCAAATTCTCTTCTACCTGTAAAGGTAAGTATATCCCAGTATTAATAATAACAATTCATTTATCACCAAAATGTAGTTCATGTTATCTTGTTTGTCTCTTTCCCTTAAAATTTAATCTTTACATACTACAGACAATTTTATTTCATTCCTATTCTGGAATGTGAAAAATATGGTTCAGCATATGTTCCATTGTACATTTGAGCAATTTACATCTCCTGTTCTTGTATAATACAAATTGCTTAACCCTGCTATTGTTTTTATTTTCCACTTTCAAAAGTATCCTGGCAAAGCCTGTATTTATGAATTGGTACAAAATGTTTCAGACCGAGGAAATAAGGTCTCTAAACAAATGCCCAAAATGCATTGGTTTGTATTCTAGTATGCAAGATTTTTAAAACTTCTCTGGATTATGCCTATTCACATAACTCTAGAAAAGATAGGCCTGCTTACCTGTGTAATTATTAATATGTCCATTGTTTTCAATTACAGTAAGATTTGAACAACTGTCAATATATTTTTACAAAAGGAAGAGCCAAATTTGTTGTTGAGGCAGCTGAAAAAAATGGAGACAATACAGGCTGTCCCCCACCTCTTATGTTTTCTTTCTATTTCATGAGGTGGGTATTTACTCAGTAGTTGCGCAAACAAACCTATGAAAACCTACAGTCTCTGCTGAGCCACTGTATTCAAAGCATCAGGAGCGGGGTTGGGATGAATGAAGGGAGACAGCAGCAATTCTCCTGACACTCCATCGACCCTGTCCAAAATTTGAACAAGAAGTAAAGCCACTTTCCACATTGCCTTATCTCTTTCTAACCTTTGCCTTTTTCCTGATGTAATTCTGCTTCCCGTCCTACATTCTCCGGCTGCCTTTTCTGTAACATGGTTTCAGCTTCTGATTTCCTAACCCTGCTTTTCCCTTGGTCAGCATGCCTCATCGCAGCTGGTTTAGGGAAGCTTCTAAGAAGAAAAAAACTGGCTCAGAGTATTCACAGCAACCCTGTATTCTCTCTGCTCCCCACAAGCCCCTCACACACAATTGTTAACCCAAATAAGCAAATGACATAGGAGATTGTACACAGTGCAAAGTTCTGAAATGATGAGCTCAGGTGGTGTAGGTGGAAGTACTTGGGGACAGGAACCACAGGCCCTGTGCAGGGACATAAACGTTCAGTCCATCACAACCATCTGTACCACCTGTTCCATTAGACAACTCAGATCAAGCAAGTAATGCTAAAGTTTCATTTGTACCGTAACTCTATAATGATTACGTTTTCAAGAATAACCCCACTAGTAATGATGAAACAAATGCTATTTTCTTTCTGTGCTGGTATCAACAGTTATGGAAGTGGCAGAGGAGGCCGCACCTGCCGTGCCTGTGTCCTGGGACTGACAGCAATGGTTGTCACCCTTAACACTTACTTTCTCCTGAGCACTTTACAGGGCTTTCCTGGTGACTCAGAAGGTAAAGAATCTGCCTGCAATATGGGAGACCTAGGTTCGATTCCTGCACTGGGAAGATCCTCTGGAGGAGGGCATAGCAACCCACTCCAGTATTCTTGCCTGGAGAAGCCCCATGGACAGAAGAGCCTGGTGGGCTATAGTCCATGAGGTCACAAAGAGTCAGACACAACTGAACAACTAAGCAGAGCACAGAGCACTTACATGTAATTTCCCCTACTTCATAAATGGGCATACTGTGATTCTGAGAGGCAAGCTAACTTTCTTAATATAACATGTCTTTTAATTTTTGAGCCAGATACAGACCCGAGTCTATGTAGTGCTAAAATCCATACTCGTAAACAAATGTCAGACTTACTTGTACCAAAACGATGTTTGAAGAGTTTCTATCTGCACGAGAGCGTGACCTCACCGCACCTAGTAGGCTTACCATCTTTGTATCCCAGACTCAGACTGAGCAGTTGCTCAGAGCTAGTTTAACCAAACTTATTACTTTTTTCCCTCAGGTCTATCATAGCAGTGGCTTTATTGAAAACTCTCTTCCCTCTTATTTTTCCTCAAAGCTGGATTAATCCACATCTCCAAACACTCCATTACAATAAGCTTTTCTTTAAGAGTTGTATCTTTAGCCCTGTACAAATCCATCATTTATCTCGACCTTTTCAAAATTGTGATAAAATATATATAATATAAAAATTGGCTGTTTTAACCATTTTTAAATGTCCAGTTCAGTGGCATTATGTTCATTCACACTGATGTCCAGCCAGCTCCTCCAGAAATTTTTCATCTTTCCAAACTGAAACTCCGTATCCATTAAACAATAACTCCGCATTCCCTTTCTCCACAGCCCCTGGAAACCACCATTCTACCTTCTCTATCAATTTGACTACTGTAGATATCTCATAAAAGTGGAATCATGCAGTATTTGTATCTGACTTACTTCACTTAGTATAATGCCTTCAAAATCCATCCACGTTACAGAATGTGTCAGAGTTTTTATCCTTCTTAAGCCTGAATAATAAGCCGTTGTGTGTATATGCTATATATTGCTTATCTGTTTATCCTGTAACTTACTGAATAACGGTGTTGTCCAATGTGGAATGTTTTTGCTGTTTCCTAACAAGATGCAAATATAGAAATGCAATGAGTTTTTGACTTCTAGGACAGCTATCTTTTTATGTCATAAACTCTAAAATTAATCACAGAAAGCTAGCTGAGTAGGTAATCAGCAAAAGAAATAGGTTTAACATAATTAGGGTGTATGAGTCATGAATATGCCATGTTTTAACTGCTGTGACTAGAGTTAGCCAGTCATCTGATTGATGTTTTTATCCATGAACTTTTCTTTAGGAAATTTGAGAACCTAGGGGTATTTTTAAATTGCCATATCTCTGAAACTAAATAGAATGATAAGAAGAGGACTGTTGATTCAAAATAAAAATGCAAATTTATAGCCTTCAAATTTTTTAACACTACCATTTAACTACTCATCTATGTATTATGAAACACTGCTCAAGAATTACTGGATGAATCTTAATAAGAAATCATCTATTCATCCTTTCATGTTTTCCACAAATGTTTCTTATGTGCTTGTAATTTTACAGATAGAATTTACTGAATGCAAGACACACACACACATACACATGTTTATATCTGTGTATATCTTCTAGTAGACAAGCTATATCACCATTTTTACAGATGAGGAAGCTGAGGATCAGAGAGGTTAAGTGCTTTTCACAGCTGGTAAGTGACAGGAGTTGGAACTCTAGATGCAGGGCTGTAGCTCTCTGCCACTTCACACTACCGCCTCCCACATGCCTTGCATGGTGTTATATGCAGGGCAGGACACCATCTCCACCCTGGAGTCATTCACATTCTAGTGGAATGGGTGGACAGTCTAAAATTCGATAGCATAGTACAAACAGTACAAAGATAAGAAATACTTGGAATCCAGTTGGATATGGCTTAGCATAGCCTGAAAAAATTTACAGAGTAAAAAGGCATCCATCTTGACCTTACATGGCTGACTTCCACGCTGGTTTTCTACTTTGATTGCTAAAGAATTTACTCAAGCACATGGTATGGTTGGTGACGGTCGAGGCTGAATGAGATCATGAAGGTCAAGTTCAAGTGTTTGAAGTTTAGCCAATGGAAAACCGTTGTTTTCATGTTGTTCTTGTTATTATTTCTGCTTAGTGCATAGAAGCCTTAGTGATAGAGTAATAGTAGTTGTTAAGCTTCAGAAAAATAATTTTTGTTAGCTTGTTAATGTTTTCACATTGTAGAAATGAGCCAGGATTTAAGGGTATGACTTTGCCTTTTGTTCAGAACCATCTCTCAGGGGATCCTCAGTAGTATGATCCATAATAACATTACATTGCTATTTTCTGACCTGTCGGGTCAGAAACCCTACTTCCTGAGGTGTATGTTGCTTAAGTTACTGTACTGAGGAAATTTCCCAGTGCTGTCATGCTTTTGGTTAATACAGTTTTGTGTTTTGTTTGGGGAAGACAATGCTGATAGTGACCTATTGATTCAGACGTTTTCTGGCAGTAGCTGCCTACCAGGTTTGCCTTCATTGACTTTTCAATGTTCTGTTACAAATAAGATGCATGTACAATTTGATGTTGAAGGGCAGAGAAGATTCCCCACTGCGCATGAAGTTGGAGCAGTCCTGAACCAGAGTGGTGAGAGCTCATCATCATTCTGAAATCACCACTGGTCCGAGGCTGCTACCCTCACAGTTGTGCTTTCTGTCATTTTTTTCCTTCTCTATGTTTTATCCTTTCAGACATTCCAATGCATCTCTATTTTAAACTTCATTCTTAGAAATCCCCCATGCTGACTGAAACTTGAAATATAAAGTCATAGATATTTTCTTATTTTGGGGGCACCTAGAATCCACAGTAGATGGAAATACGTATACCTGTTTTATTAATAATTTTTAAAGAAAGGTTTTCTTTACGAGTCTTCTAAAATTGCAGATGCTTAGAAATCTGTTATAATCATAATAAAAAGTAATTATCACTTAATGAATGCCTGCTATTTGCCAGCTCTGTGCCTTGCAGTTTTCACATGTTATATGTAATTTTGACAACTCTATAAGGTAGGTATCATTACCCCATATTACAAATGAGGAAACTAAGACTCTGAGAAATTTTCACTTGCCCAAGATAATAATAATTACTTCTATCTCTCTAATCATGCTTGAATTTTAGCATCTAAAATGATAGTAATATTGTTTTACTTGTAGAGCACTTCACAGTTTGCACAGCAGTTTCACATAAGGTACCTCTTTCTACCCTTGCAGAACTGGAATCAATACTTTCTATTTCATCTTATTCTCTATAAGACCATCCTGAGGTTCTAGATTCAGAGGTGGGTTGCATATTTCCCTGTGCTGAAATATGAACCCTTGTTGAGTTAGCATCATTTGTCATAATGACTTCTTTTCTACCACTACTGGTTTATGTTTCTATTTCATCAGGGGTAAAGGCAATTGGAGGATTTGCCTGTTGATGTCCTTAAAGAATTTGGGGGATTATACTTAGCTAGGAAATAACTGCCTAAAGCAGAAGCATAATGTTTTGAGACCAAAATTGTATGCCCAAGAAGTCTGTGTAAAGCTTATAGACATAGCTGCTATTTTTTACTGTCTCCTACCGAAATCCCAGCCCACAGCATCCTGCCGTTTAGAAATATAAAGATATTCTAGTCTGTGCAGACTCTTCCCATATCTCCACATGTACCAAAGCATCCTGTTCATTCCTGTGCATGAACAAACATGGGGAGGAGCGGAGGAAATAGACGAACACAGAGAGAAAGGACACCTTACAGAATCCCACAAGGGTGGGTGACAGGAGAATCGATACCAAGTACAATTCTGTCTCATCACTAGCAGTTCCAGACTCAATGACAGCAGATTCTCTGACATTAAGTAAGGGATGGGAAGTACCAATTGGGTAATGGGAAGAACACACGAAAAGTTTAAAGATTAAATAGGAAAAAAAATATAAAACAAAGCCATATGTTGTTTCCCATCCCCCTTGGGATCACAAACCACCCTACTTATCATTTCAGAAAGTTCCCTATTCATTCAAACACCAGAGCTTTGGCTCAACAGTGTGACCCCACTTTTCCAGATTTAACTTCATCCGAGGCTGAGTTTCCACCTTTCATCCACATTCTCAGAGCATCTACCACAGCATGCACCAGATATGCCAGACAAGAGCAGAGTCAGCCATCAGCAGGGTGACCTCGCCATCGCCTCACCCCTGTCATTCCAGAGAGCAGTCCAGCACTTTGAACACGATGCCCAGCAAACAGCAGAGGATTCTACAGCACCAGACTCTCTGCTAATTCTGAGCTCTGTCCTCAAGGAATGGTAGAATAAAGGAAATTGAGAAGGTAGGGAAGGAGGGAAAGAGAGAAAGAAAGGGAAGAAAGAATGAGAGGGGAAGGGGTAGGAAAGAAAGCCAAGGATATAAATAACAATGTAGTAATTTAATCTAGCACATAGTAATACATACAAAACATTTTTTTTTGAGCAAAGACACTTATTTGAACAAATAAATATTCCGGAGTGCTTCAGAACTCACACAGAGGGAAATGAATTTTATGAGTCAGCTTGTAGATTTGTTTTCCCACTAATTTAGAAGTTTAGTGTTCTCATTACTAAAATATTTCCACTTTTATTAGAAGGCAAGGTCTTTGTTCACTCCTTAACAAATTTTAGAAACAGACTTCTTATATGTATTTATAATGCACCAAATAAGAAGACAAAAGGATTTTATCTCCCAATCTACGAATTACTGCATTAAAATATTCCTAAATAATGCAAAATCCACCCTATACATGTGTGAGGGTGAGTGTGTTTTCGTTTTTGGTATCTGTGAGACTGATTATGCGAATTGACACCAGTGCCCCTAATAGGAACTAACTATTCTGCAGGGAAACACCATTTACTATTCATTCTCCTGCTCAGGCACACTGAAGCTTTGACTTCTCAGCCCTGCCCTCATCGATCCTAAGAAACCTCTGGTTTTTCTATCATCTCTAGAAGGGTTGCATGCTCTCATTCTACTGTTCTTCATACTTTCCAACCGGACACTCACAAGTAAACTGTGAGTATCAGAAGATACATTGCTCTGCTTAATGATTGAGACTGGGTTCTAAATCTTGCAATACCTGCAAACAGACAATGTTTTAAATGAAAAGCTGATGTTTTATTTTTCTTCCTGTCTGCCTGCTACACAAAGATAAATATTCCAAAAGCAATAGTTAGCAGTCATGAAAAGCAAGATTAAACAGAGAAATAAATCTTGAGAAAAAGAAAATCAAGAGAGATTTTTGAAAATTTATAATAAGACCTTGAAATGTGTCATAATCATTTCCCAATTACTAAATCAGACCTAACCAACATGTGCCCCACTATTAAAATCTATAGGGCAGTCAAATGTTACACAAAGAGAAAGGAATATTTACTAGTCTTTATGCATTTATAGGAATAGAAGATACTGTGTGAACTGGTTTGAATTTTTCTTCCATTCATTATTATCTTATGGTTCAACTAGTAATGAGCAGAAAGTCAAAAAAGATGGGAAGAAAGAGGATACACAGGAAGAGGAAAATTGAGTGCTCTAGATGAAGGGTTGCAAAAATTACAAAAAAAAAACAAAGTCCTGAATTCACAAGATAGATATTTAACAAAAATGAGTTGGCTTATCAGTTGGAAGGAAAAGACCACATACATGCACAGTCATATGCACTCATGCATCACCCACACACACAATATCCTGACCACACTCAAGGGTATACACGTGTGCACAGACTCTGCCGCACATGTATCGTCCACAGGCGAAAAAGCCCAGATGACACTCTTGCTCGTATGCGCACACACACAGATGCGGCAAAGCTATGCTCCTACATCTCATAGAGGCTTCCCTTTATATACTGTTGTACAGTATCATTCCAGAAAAATCTTAAATTTATATCTTTATGCTTCAGATTAAGGATGTTGTATCTCTTGGTTCCCAAAACAAATTCAGTGACCATCCAGGGTGAGAGAGCCGAGTCCGTGTCCAGGAGTAACAAGCAATATTGCATTCCCTTGCATTAAATATTGCCAAAGAATGTTCAAACTACTGCATGAGTGCACATATTTCACATGCTAGCAAAGTAATGCTCCAAATTCTCCAAGTTAGGCTTCAACAGTATGTGAACTGAGAACATCCAGAGCAACCAGAGATCAAATTGGAAAAGGGGTACATCGAGGCTGTATATTGTCACCCTGCTTATTTAACTTCTATGCAGAGGACATCATGCGAAATGCTGGACTAAATGAAGCACAACTGGAATCAAGATTGCCAGGAGAAATATCAATAACCTCAGATATTCAGATGAACCACCCTTATGGCAGAAAATGAAGAGGAACTGAAGAGCCTCTTGATGAAGTTGAAAGAGGAGAGTGCAAAAGCTGGATTAAAACAACATTCAAAAATCAAAGATCGTGGCATCCAGTCCAATCACCTCAAGGCAAATAGATAGGGAAACAGTAAGAGATTTTATTTGCTTGGGCTCCAAAATCACTGTAGATGGTGATTACAGCCATGAAATTACAAGATGCTTGCTACTTGGAAGAAAAGCTATAAAAAACCTAGACAGCATATTAAAAAGCAGAGACATTACTTTGCCAACAAAGGTCCATCTAGTTAAAGCTGTGGTTTTTCCAGTAGTCATGTATGGATGTGAGAGCTGGATCATAAAGAAGGCTGAGCACTGAAGAATTGATGCTTTTGAACTGTGGTGTTGGAGTCCCTTGGACTGCAAGGAAATCAAACCAGTCCATCCTAAAGGACATGAACCCTGAATATTCATTGGAAGAACTGATGCTGAAGCTGAAACTCCAATACTTTGGCCACTTGATGCAAAGAACTGACTCATTGGAAAAGACCCTGATGCTGGGAATGATTGAAGGCAGGCAGAGAAGGGGCCAACAGAGGATGAGATGGTTGGACGGCATCACCAACTCAATGGACATGAGTTTGAGCAAGCTCTGGGAGATGGTGAAGGACAGGGAAGCCTGGCATGTTGCAGTCCATGGGATGGCAAAGAGTTGGACACAACTGACCCACTGTACAACAAAATACCTTAATGCTGAATTCATACAATGGAAATAATAACACTGGCCTAATGAGGAATAAAATGAAATAATGTTTTACACACAATGCTTGGAGCACAAACAAAAAAAAAAGCACTGAAGAAGGGCAAGGCATAATTTTACCTCTTTGTTACAAATGATTTTCAGCTGCTCTTGGTTTGGTTGCTTTCCCTCATATAATCTACTAGCTTAGATCTTAAATAAAGCAATTTTATTTTCCAATCTGATGACCTTTTCGTTTTCTAAGAAATACTAAGGACCACATAGTCCACCTTAATCTGTTTCTGAAATCTGAATAAAACCTTAAACCTTTCCAAGACAGATCAGAAATACATACTACATAAATGTTACTTATATATTTCTTCAAGGCAGCTAGTTGACTGTAACTTTAGATCATATATCCATACACCAGAGAAACCTTTCTGCTAGGACAAGTTAGTTAAGTTCTGAGATTCACCCCGGTTTATAAAAACATGTTAAATGAAAGCATTTTTAAAAAGTCTTTGAAATATTAAGAGAATGTTATAGATGTTGGTTAAAGATAGTTGTATGTTATTAAAATAATATACCTCATACCATCCATTCGTTCAGATGTCCTTCCTACAAAAATAGAGTTTTTATGTGTATTGAATTCTTATAGTTGACTTAAATTCAGCTTCCTGTATTAAGCAAAGAAATAGAGTCATGGAACCACGGAATTAGAATTTGGAGATGTGCTCTTCAATGCCATTTAAATATTAAAAGAAGTATTTGGAAACTATACTGATACACAGGCATTTTTAAGAGTCAATTTTAAGTTATTTTTATTTTAACCTTTAAGCTTCTTGACTTGGAATCCCTTAGAGAAAAGTTTCTTATAAATCTAAGATTGTACGAAAACCATGTTTTTCCAAGCAGCTTTAACTGAACTTTGAAGCAAATAACTAGCAAGATATGAACACCAGCAAGGCCACAGATGATGCTATCTAGCAGTTAGTTTGTAAGGAGATCTTGCAATATAGACTTTTGGGGTCTCCAGGGAAAACATCAAATGCCAACTACATTTTCTTCTCAGTGGTGTAAAAAGGCAGAGGGAAGCAGTCAGGAGTTGGGCATTAGATCCTGGACTGTAAAGCTTCACTTAAACTTCCCCAGTTCTTCATGAGAGTTCTTCATACGTCCCCGTCTAGATCAAACCACCCCAAGCTACAAACAGAGACTCTGAGAAGATATTTGTACAAACTGATGTAGCATATGCGATATACCTGCATATTTCAGGATGAAGAGTTGTCATTTGGCATCATTGCCTCTGCATTTTTATCTCCTCACTGCACACCCATGGGGCAAGGCTGAAGGAGGAAGACAGGAGTTCACATCATGCTTAGAGTCCCTGGCACATTTTGGGTTTCTTTCTTATTAACTTGGATTGTAGTTGCAAAAATTCAGGCCAGAAATGACCTTTGATTATTTTATGAAACCCAAACACACTTGTCAAACCCAACCATGCAGAACAGCACAAATTAAGTCAACTTTCACTCTGGTTTTGTGCCAAATGGAATGAAGCCTCGGGTGGGCTGGACAGCTCTATTTTCTGCTTTCAATTTCAGAGAGTCCAATTAGTAAATCAAACTTTTAAAGCTGTCTAAAATAATTAATTAGGTCATAATTACTCAGAAGCATATTTTATAGTGTAGTCTAATCTACTATCTGGTCTAAATACTTGAAAGGGGTATCAATTTCATTATTAAAGAATTAATTATAATTGGGCATAATCCTTTGGTGATGGAGGTTGAAAAAAAAAGTACTCTAGGGATAAATAGCTAACATATGTGAGGTAGATAAATTCTTCCACAGTTCGAGTGCTAGTTGTGCTCTGGAATGATTTTCTTGTCTTAATATTATCCCTTTTTGCAAATCTCATAAACATCGTCCAACAAACAAATGCCTTGTAAGCAAAAGAAGCCCTCTCTCTGAATGTGTTCACTGCATATGGACAAATTATTTTCCTTTTACTCTATTCTAAGTATTTCTAATCATCTGTACGTTGGTACAGTAACGACCAGGAGAATGCACATGTTGTATGAACTTCTATAGTGAGGAGTTTTACCCACATTTTCCCATTAGGCCTAGTAATATGATACTATAAGTGATATGTCAGTTTTACAGACTGAGAAGGAGAGATCCAGGAAGACTGAATGATTTTCAAAGCTAATAAGAACGAGATCCAAGATCGGGGAACTGAATTCAAGCCTTTGTAATTCCAAATCTTTCACCCCGCCTCCCCCTTTTGTCATTATTTGTGTTTGTTACATTGGGAATCCTAGGTCAAGTTTTCCTAGTTCTTGAGACCTTTTTTAAAATTCTGTCCTTTCATTTCAATGATAATTTAAAAATATATATATTTCACCACTTGTGAATATAAAACTGCCACTTGGCACTGATCAAACAAGAAAAACATTTTAATAGAATAATTTCAATTGTTAAGTCTGATTTTTAGTTGTTTGATTTTTCAAACAGGGTATTCAAGCCACCTGAGGGATCCTCAAAGATTCCCCTCCCTTTAAGACAGCAGCACATGACTTGTGCTTATAAAAGTGTGCCCTGCACTAGCACACAATATGTTGTATGGACTCCCGAGTATTTTAAATTAATTCTTCAAATTCCAGATTGCAGTTGTTTATTTTCACAGGCACTAATGATCTTCAAGACCTGTATGTAACCAGATGTAAAAAATACAGCTAGTCACAAACTCTTACGTTTGAATTGTATCATTGTTCATTATGGAAAATTTTATTTGACCAACCATTGGGAGCCAACATAAGCATCGGAAGCAAGAGCAATTACTTGCTCAAATGATTCTTAGCAAAGATAGTTTTTATTCTTTTATGCATTTAATATTCTTAGTACTTAATTTTAGCCAGACCTCTGAGTTCTCTTATATATTATTTGTTCCTGGTTTACATATGTTTTAGTGAGTTCCATAAAGCCTGGTGTCATGTCTTTGTCCCTTTCAGATGCCAGTACAGTATGTTTTTATTTGAAAAATAGCTTTTTTCAACTAACATTTTAATGCCACATTCACAAGAAATCAAGCAGAAATGCTAAATACAATTTGGCTTGTCTGAGAGATTGGGTTTTTTAAAGAGCTTTCCATCAGAAAAGCTATATGAAAGAGATACTGTATGAAAGGTGGAAAATATAGATAATTACCTCACATCCTAATATTTATACAAGATAGTATGACTTCTTACCAATTACAAATAGAAAAAAAAATCATTTTAAAGACAATATTATGTCATCCTCTAAAGACTAATTCTCAAATTTATTAATATTCAACAATAGAAATCCTTTCTGCAAATTAACCTAAAATTTCTCATTTGGAGTGACAGCTCTTCTTGCTGGAATCTTGTTCCTAAATGTTGCTATCTTTAATATAAAGTCTCTTAAGTTATGTGAAGATGAATTTTCCCCAATCTTCTCTTGCATGGCAATGAGCAATGTGAGACTAAGAACACATGTGCCTGTGTTCTTAACTGTGAACACAGACACTAATACACCTGGTAAGAGTTTCACAAATGGTTAAACCACAGCAAGCGCAGAGATCTTAGATTCATAAGCAGACAAAGCAATCAAGAACATCTTTTACATACTGTTTTTTTTTAGGTTTTGCAAAATATACTATGTACATAAGTAAAGCCATGATACTGACTTAATTTCTTGTTTAAAATGTGTTTGAAAAATTAAGAAAAGTTTCCACATTTTTCTTCTTTATTTTTGTTACTTAATTTTTTTAATTCCTATTTTTATTCTTTGCACATTCCTATTTTTCCAAAATTGTGTTTGTATTTGACTGTTAAGACTTTTTTTTCTTTTTTGTTATTTTATTTATGGATATTATAACATTAGCTTCAGTAACAATTAAAAATTAACATGAAACTATAAAAAGGAATCTTAAGTTTCCTGCTATATAGAATGATGGCTACTAAAGACCATTTGTCCATGACATGCCATTGACAGAAGAATATATAAGTGTGTCTGGTAATGAATACGTGATAAATACAACCTGTGGATATACTCAGATGTTAAAATTATTTTCTGGAACTCAGCCCTCTTGGCAAACATAAGTATTGTGTAATTCTTCATATTTCAATTGGGGAAAAAATTGCCTAGGTGAAAGGATAATTTTTACTTTTATACTTTCCAAAAATGCATGTGCTGCTATGACAAGCAAAATGGAAAACTCAGAAAGAACTGAATTAAATATCACCTTGTCCAACAGACTGAATGCATGATAAATAAGAAAAATAAATACCAAGTAGAAGTTCAAACATAACCTTGAACATACAGCTTTGAAGAGTGTTAAGAATTTTCAAAATGCCTTCTATTTTCATCCTCTCAAATTTTTCAAAAGATGCTTAAGGTGTCATAGATAAAAATAATGCTTCCATTTTAACTATAGCCTATCTTTTGAAAGCTGCTTCTCACCAGTTCCCACTATGTTATCTAATGGGCCTGCCAACCTACAGAATGAATAACATCCAGACTGACCCGGACAGAGTCAGTAACCTAAGTACACATCAGTGCAAGAATAACAATCTGTCTAGTCATAGGGTTTTTGTCTTCAAATATTTTATAGACCTCAAAAAATTCTAACCATGCCCAAGAGGTAATTTGCTCTTATTGACAATCTATGATAAAGAAACTCTTGGCTAGCTAATTTTCCCAAGGCCAACAAAAGTCACATTAAGGTTTTCAGCTTTAATTTTTAAAATCCAATTGATTATTTGGATTGCACTTTTTTTTCTAACTTTTTTAAAAAATTCATTTTAGGAATTTGTCATCCTTTGTTACTGCAAACCTATACTTGTACTTGAGATTACACTTCTATTTTAAGTCCTATTTTCCCCACTAACAGCTTAAGTTTTGCTCTTTCTTTCTATCCCAAGCTTGATTTTCTTCCAGAAAATTTAACTGAAGAATTATATTTAAAAAAACTATTTGGTCATATTTCAGTTAATCAAAACTTGACATAGATAACAGTTGCAAGTGATAGAAAATTCTTCAAGCTCCATGAATATAAGATTACTCAGACTTTCATCCCTCTCAGAGCAGTCTGAATACAGAGAGAGTTTTGCCTCTCAAAGGTGAGGCGTTATGGACAAGACAAGTGACTTGAAATTCCAATCCATTTATCCTAACTAGAGAAACAATGAAAAAATAGAGGGAATTCAATCTTTGTTCAGTTTGGGGTTAGTGTTTGAAAGCAGCACACTCTTTAGTACATTATTGGGCTAAAGTGTAGAGAAACCTTTGTAAATCAACATTGCTTATTTAAAAAATAATCTGTTAATTCACAACATTTTATTTATAATCTTTTATGCCAGACACTATTAGGAGCACTGGAGTTATGGTAATAAGTGACGTGAACCTGGCCCTGGAAAAGATGGAAAGGAAAAATAATAATAATAATAATTTGCATTAAGAGAGTACAAGGGAAAAAGTAATTACTTTTGTGGGCAGTAAATATTTTAGATTAGAAAACTGGATTCCATAAGAGAAACGTTTATTAAATGTCTACCGTATTTCTCTCCTAGGTCTGCCTTAAATTATCAGAACTTTGGATGGCTTAAAAAACAGAAATTTATTTTCTCATAGTTCTGGGGGCTAGATATCTACAAGAGTGAACTGATAACAGCGTCCTTCTGTATAGCACAGAGAACTACACTCAGTATCCTGAGATAAACCATAATGGAAAAGAATGTACAGATAGATAAATATAAATATATATGTAACTGAGTCACTTTGCTGTACAGAAGGAATTAACACAATACTATAAATCAACTATACTTCAATTTAAAAACAAAATAGTTGGCTAGGCCCTGCTCCCCCAGAACTTCCCAGGGAAAGAGCCCATCTTGCCTCCTCCAGCTTCTGGTAGCCCTAGGCGTCCCTTGCTTTGCAGAAGCATAATTCCAGCCTCTGCCTGTGTCTCTCCATGGCTGTCTTCGCACTGTGTCTCTGTCTCTTTCTTCTTCTACTAAGGACACCAACCATATCGGACTTAGGGCTCTCCCTACTGCAGTATCCTGGAGAAGAGAATGGCTACCCACTCCAGTAATCTGGCCTGGAGAATTCCATGGACTACATAGTCCATGGGGTCGCAAAGAGTCAGACATGATTGAGAGACTTGCACTTTACTGCAATATGATCTCATCTTAACGACATCTGCAAAGTCCTCACCCCCAGATAAGATCACATTTACTAGTACTAGGACCTCAATATATCTTTTGAAAACACAACCCTAGGTACTCACTAAAACACTAATTATTGTTCTCCTTGCTTTAAAAGATAATAATAGTTTAATTAAAAATTCAGACAATAAAATAATTCCTCAGTTTTTTGCAGTTTACAGGTCTATCAGATCAGATCAGTCACTCAGTCATGTCTGACTCTTTGCGACCCCACGAATCGCAGCACGTCAGGCCTCCCTATCCATCACCAACTCCCGGAGTTCACTCAGACTCACGTCCATCGAGTCAGTGATGCCATCCAGCCATCTCATCCTCTGTCGTCCCCTTGTCCTCCTGCCCCCAATCCCTCCCAGCATCAGAGTCTTCTCCAATGAGTCAACTCTTCGCATGAGGTGGCCAAAGTACTGGAGTTTCAGCTTTAGCATCATTCCTTCCAAAGACATCCCAGGGCTGATCTCCTTCAGAATGGACTGGTTGGATCTCCTTGCAGTCCAAGGGACTCTCAAGAGTCTTCTCCAACACCACACTTCAAAAGCATCAATTCTTCGGTGCTCAGCCTTCTTCACAGTCCAACTCTCACATCCATACAGGTCTATAGATGAGCTTATATATTTATAGTTATCAGTTTTTTATTCCTATCTGTAGCAATTATTATTCTGTCTTTAAAGATGAAGAGGATTCTCTGAACAAGGAAAAAGATAAACTAGGTTTAATTAGCAATTAAAGATGGGGCTGAAAAAGAACAATGGCTCTAATAGAGACTAATTATGGCCGTTATGGGACCAGTATCACTGGTGATTTGTTGAAATAGGTAAACTAAGGAAATGAGATGATGAAATCTTGCCTACAGCTGAGGAAGGGTACAAAATGACCTCCCAGAGTAACTTCAATGACAATCATTGGAATGCAACAAAATCTGAAAACACATAAGCAGAAATGTTTACATAAGACGGACAAATTTTATTTGTAAAAGGTACTTATGTGTATAATGCATGCCCAACCTGAAAATACACTATTTTGTAATATTTGAGTTTCCTACAGTCTCTAGAATTCACAAATGGTACATTAAAATATTTGCAACTTTTTGTGTACTATAGTTGCATATTACAAACTTACTGTGCTGAGCAGATTCCAGACTGTATACTGGACCCTACAGAGAAGCAAGACATCTACCAGGAGCACAGTATTGCTGTATGATTTATTTATATAAATAAGGGACCTACGATATTTCACCAGGATAAGAACGGCAGGATCAAATGAATATTTCAGGAAAATAGAATGGTTAATTTATTATCTGGTAATATGTTTTGAGAGCCTGGCACTGTTCGAGGCACTGGGAATGTGGCAGTAAACAGTGTTCCAAGCTTCTGTCTTCAAGTAGTTTAAATTCTGGGGTGGGGTGGCGGGAGGAGGGCAGAAAGGTGTCATCAGAAAATATACAGCATGCCCTGTTAAATTTGGATTTCAGATAAACAATACATTTAGTATGTGCAGTGCAATATTTGGGACACAAATAATTATATTGATACAGTGAATGAGTTTTCAGTTTAAGTAGTGACAAGTAATAATATTGTAGTACAAGAATGTCTGATACAATATTTAGGACACACTCAAACTAAAAAGTATTTTGTTTTTAGTTTGAATTTCACCTGAAATTCAAATTTAGCTGGGTGCCTTGTATTTTTATTTGCTAAATCTGACAGTCCTAAGGTAGGGGGACAGAAAATAAAACATGCAAAATTAGCATGGCATAGGTGGTAAATACTAGGATGAAAAAGACAGTAATGATAGGAGAATTGGAAATGATGCCAAAATACAGGCTTACCGATGCACTGATCAGGCAGAAAGACCCAACAAGGAGGAGACCTTTGAGCAGATTACTTGAAGGAGGTGAGGGTGTGACCTTCACTGCCTGAAGGAAGAGCTTTCCTGCTAAGGAGACTGTAAGTATAAATCCCTGAGGCTGGAATATTGTAGGGTTTTCAGGGAACTAAGAGTCAGGGTGGTGGAACAGGGGGAGCAATGAGATGGTTGGATGGCATCACTGGCGTAGGCTCCGGAAGTTGGTGATGAACAGGGAGGCCTGGCATGCTGCAGTCCATGGGGTTGCAAAGAGTCGGACATGACTGAGCAACTGAACTGAACTGAGGGGGAGGGGGACACTCAACACAAAGTAATATCTGCTACAAGGAAAAGTAATGAGCAACTTTATTAATCTGGGCCTTATTTACACTTGTGTTGTCAATTTTAATCATTTGCTTATTTAACTAAAATGCTCTGCTTTCATTACAGTCATCAGCTTCCATCTATAAATAATAATGTATTCATAGTCCATAAGTACGGTAGAGTTCCACACATTGTGCATTTTGCAACAGACTCTGAGGCGCAGGGAGTATTTTTGTTTAATGAGACCTCTCATCAGACCCTGTGGATTTACTAGCAATCGGTTAACCTTCAAATACCACCACATATCAGGACTCTAATGCGCACAACTGTTCATCTCACTCTTGTTTTGAAAATCAGTATCCATTTCACATTCTGTCACACCACACACTGCCATCTCTCACCGTGGAGGTGGTCTCCATCATCTCAAATGGTGAATTCAGCACGGCTCCCCATTTTGAACATCAGGGATTTAAATCGCTCTTCATGAAAGGGACACTTGTATAGCATTTATGTTCCAGTTCTGCCTCCATTCTTGTACCTTAATCTCTGACTTAGTAATTTCCCAATATTCCAGCCCCTAGAGACCTGGAACTTGACCTATCTCTTGTCATTAACACTTCTAAAATCCACTTGTTCTCTAATCTCTGGCCTGGGTCTTTAAATCATTTTGCCTACTGATACAGTTTTTTGAGTAAAATGTCAGAGAGTTAATTATCCTTCATCCCTGAAGTTTGCTTACTCAGAGGCCAGGACATCCCAAATCAACTCCTCAGACTCCCTTTCTTGACTTTTCACTTGGACTTGTGTCCTGCTGTTGCCAAGATTCCTGACATAAGTCGTGGTTTGTTTGATAGAGCAGCCTCCTCTGAGCCCCAGCACGGGTGCTCTCAGGGTACACACTCACACTCAATCAGAACGTGATTCCCTGAAAGCCCTCATTGGAAGCGGTCGGGCTAGGACACTGGGGCAAACGCCAAGCTGCTCCCCTGTGCCCAGTAATGAACCGGTTGGGTATTGCTCCTTATTTCTTGCTTTCCAGAGTGAGAATAAGTCCACCATTTCTACTTACTTTACTCTGAACCCTCCAACCAAAAGTGTTATAAATATTGCACATCTCAAGGATCACTAATTAGAGGAACCATGTATATATTGTTATGTGCTGCCAGAACCAGGCATTAGAAGAGTCCTGTATTTGCAGAATTGAAAACTTGAAGACATTTCTAATCATACTCTTACAGAAGAGTTAACACAACTTCCTCCCTCTCGATTCATGCCATCTTTTTCTTCCTGGCCAAAGTTGTCAAGGTTTACTGAATTTCATCATGAATTTCTCTTTTTGGTCTACAGATCCACTCTACACCTTTGTTACATCTCTTTGAGCCTTTACCCCTTACACCACTAGAATGTCTCATATTTGTGCTAGTCCAAACGTGGCTCTGGTAGACATCTGGCTCTTTTTTCCTGAAATGTGTCTGCCTCTGAAGTCTGATGCAAAGCGTAGCCAAAGAACCTTTCCCCATGTAAGTAAACAGAGCCATGTTTAACTTGGTCTCAAGAGGAAACACATAAATATCCTTTTTGCTATGGGAGAGTGCTTCTGATGCTTTGATATTTATGTTCCAAATCTAAAATGTCTACTATTAGTTCTGTGAACCTAATCCCCAAGTCTTAGTTTCCTCATTTAGAAAAGGAGGATACTGGCTATGTGAGCTCCAAGGTCACCTCTGCCTCTGTGGTGTGTGATGCAATTATTCATCACATTTGGCAGTTCCTCTCCTCTTTATAAAACACAAGTCTATGGAATCAGAGAACAAAAATGATCTAAGGCATGAATTTGCTATACCAGGATTTCTATCTTCATAGTCATATATGTCTTTCTCAGAAAGCCATAAGAAGAGGTAACTATGATTATTAGAAATAAATATATCTGATGATTATAAATCACAAATTATATCAGCATTGAAAACAGAGAGATTACTAAACTTTCCTAAGAAGAAGGACTGTGGCCCCTTATATATTTTTACCTATTTTCTTCCTGTCAGTTCTTTACTGCTTTATTTGGAAGTGAGTTACACACAGTTTTAGATATTTCAAGGTTAAACAGATCAGATGAAACATAATTGTGATTCCTAATCCTCTGTTTTTGCTTTCCATACTGGATGCTTCAAGTGTAAAACATTCAGTGTGAGTCTATTGATAAGACTATTAAGCATGAGGAATATTTGTATCATAAAATACACTCCAGAATTACCTATATATTAATAATGTTCAAACTACCACACAATTGCACTCATCTTACACGCTAGCACAGTATTGATCAAAATTCTCCAAGCCAGGCTTCAACAGTACAGGAACTGTGAACTTCCAAATGTTCAAGCTGGATTTAGAAAAAGCAGAGGAACCAGAGATCAAATTGCCAACATCCATTGGATCATCAAAAAAGCAAGAGAGTTTCAGAAAAACATCTACTTCTGCTTTATTGACTACACCAAAGCCTTTGACTGTGTGGATCACAACAAACTGTGGAACATTCTTCAAGAAATTGAAATACCAGACCATCTAACCTGCCTCTTGAGAAATCTGTATGCAGGTCAAGAAGCAACAGTTAAAACTGGACTTGAAACAACAGACTGGTTCCAAATCAGGAAAGGAGTACATCAAGGCTGTATATTGTCACCCTGCTTATTTAACTCCTATGCAGAGTACATCATGAGAAACGCTGGATGAAGCACAAACTGAAATCAAGATTGCCGGGAGAAATATCAATAACCTCAGATATGCCGATGACACCACCCTTATGGCAGAAAGTGAAGAAGAACCAAAGAGCCTCTTGATGAAAGTGAAAGAGGAGAGTGAAAAAGTTGGCTTAAAACTCAACATTCAGAAAACTAAGATCATGGTATCCAGTCCCATCACTTCATGGCAAATAGATGGGGAAATAATGGAAACAGTGGCAGATTTTATTTTTTTAGGCTCCCAAATCACTGCAGATGGTGACTGCAGACGTGAAAATTAAAAGACGCTTGCTCCTTAGAAGAAAAGCTATGACCAACCTAGACAGCATATTAAAAAGCAGAGACATTACTTTACCAACAAAGATCTATTGAAAGCTCTGGTTTTTCCAGTGGTCATGTATGGATGGGAGAGTTGAACTATAAAGAAGGCTGAGAACCAAAGAATTGATGCTCTTGAACTGTGATGTTGGAGAAGACTCTTCAGAGTCCCTTGGACTGCAAGGAGATCCAACCTGTCTATCCTAAAGGAAATCAGTCCTGAATATTCATTGGAAGAACTGATGCTAAAGCTGAAACTCCAATACTTTGGCCATCTGATTCGAAGAATCAAAACATTAGAAAAGACCCTGATGCTGGGAAAGATTGAAGGTGGGAGGAGAAGTTGATGACAGAGAATGAGATGGTTGGATGGCATCACCAACACAATGGACATGAGTTTGAGGAGGCTCCAGGAGATGGTGATAGACAGGAAGGCCTGGCGTGCAGCAGTCCATGAGGTCACAGAGATTCAGACACGACTGAGTGACTGAACTGAACTGAACTGAATAGTGTTTAAAGAACTTATTTGAGAGTGAAGACTCAGCCAGTCACATTGTCTGTGTGTGTACTCAGACGCTCTGTGACATCCGACTCTTTGCAACCCCATGGACTGCAGCCCATCAGGCTCCTCTGTCCAGGGAACTTTCCAGGCAAGATACTATGGTGGGTTACCATTTCTTCCTCCAGCGGATCTTCCCAAGCCGTGGATCGAAGCTGCATCTCAGGCATCTCCTGCATTGGCAGGCGGATTCTTTACCACTGCACCACCTGGGGAGCCCCATTACACTATCTGGGAGATTCTAAATAATGGAGCCCAGGAATGGGCTCCTCAACCTAAAGACACAGCACTGTCATGCAGCTGTTTTGGCCTTGAACTACTGCTGGTTATTCCACAACTGGCCCACGCATACATGGGATGCCCACAGTCATCACACAGAGATTTGTCATTGTACACAGGACAGCCCATGGATAGGTCTGCTTTCCAGCTTCAAGTTTCATCCCCCTGATTTCTTTCCACTGCCTCTTGTTGATGAAATATCACTCTGAATCATTCTGACATAGGAAAGGAAATTACATAATTGTTTGACTCTTTCATAACTTGAGCATTCAATGGGAAAGCAATCAAGACTGTTTATGAACATTACTCTTTTAAAATAAAATAGTATTAAATAAGGTTTTGAGGTAGTTGACCATGTAGTGTTTGCAGAAATAAATAAGAATTATTTAGATAAAGACAGAAACTTCAACAAAAGCATTATGTATTTTCTGCTTTTCAGTCTGTTCTTGCTTTTCTTACAGGTTGTTAGCTGAAGGGGACTTTTAAAAAGCTGTTTGAAAATAACGTCACATCTAAATAAGCATTCCTTGGGCCATTCATTATTGTCACTTCACTCTTTCTGGCCCTTTTAGAAATAATGTGCTCATTTTAAAACTGATATGCTTTCTTCTGGTAATTACTTGCATTTAAATTTCAAATCATTAAAAAGTATTAAATATTATTCACTTTTTTTCTGGTTCATTTTCTGAAGTATTTCTATACAAATTGATATGTTAGTAGGAATAGAACAAATATTTTTGAAACTAAAATTGAGCATTGTATTTCTGGTTTTTGAAACTTACTTCCCATGAAAGAAAATTTTTCTAAGATCTCTATAAGCTATTCATAGGGCCACTAACTAGGGTTACCCTTATTTTCCACCTACGGTCACTCTCCAGTTCTTACTTAACTTTCTGACCACCATTTGATGGGCAGAGACATACTGCAGAGAAGCATGCTCACTGCAGAGTCAGCGGAGCTGGCACTGAATTCTGGCTTCTGCACCTCCTTCCATTCCACTATAAGATCTTACCCCCTCTAGCCCACCAATTATTTTATTGCTGAAGTTAGAATGTTGGTGTCTTTCTTATTTGAGGGTCATTGTGAGGATGAAAATAGAAAATGTATGTAAAGCATTCAGTTCATTGTCTGACACACAGTAGGAGCTTAATTAAAAATTACTAAAAATAACATTAATTATGTACATCTGGAGTAATTGAGATAGATGTTATAATGCAATGCTCAAATCTGTTCTAATTATACCCATGACTTTACTAAAAGCCTTTCATGTTTTCCATGATTTTATCTAATACTAATAAATTGCCTTTTAAAGGTAGAACCCATAGCTACTATTTGAAACACAGAATATTCTGTAAGATTCTATTTTATGCCAGAATTTTTTTTAAGAATTATATATTTACATATAAAAACAATTATAAAATATGATTGTATATTGCATAATTATGTAAAGTGTATATAATATAAATATATAATATTACCTGCTAGCCATATGTGTACATACACACATATAGAAACATATATCAGTCAGTTCAGTCACTCAGTTGTGTTCGACTCCTTGTGACCCCATGGACTGCAGCACGCCAGGCTTCCCTGTCCATCACCAACTCCCAGAGCTTGTTCAAACTCATGTCCATCGAGTCAGTGATGCCATCCAACCATCTCATCTTCTGTTGTCCCCTTGTCCTCCTGCCTTCAATCTTTCCCAGGAAACATATATATATATGTGTATATGTGTGCATATACACACATGCATATACAGGGAAAGAGAGGAGAGTTATTCCCTGGTTTAGATTTTTATGAAGGTCTTCTGTATACTGGCTTGCCCCTGGATGCTACTGGATACTTAAACCACATGTTACAACTTCACAGAGAGTCAACTGTACTCAATGGAAAGCGATAAGTAAACTCAGCTATGTTAAGGGATTGAATTAAAAGTCACACGACTTAAAAGACTACCACAAGATCCACCTAAAAATTACTTTCTGATAGGGGACTGATTTAGGCTACAATTCAGAATCCCCAGAACATTGAACATTTCTGATTTAGGGTATTTTGGAATACTCTACAAAATTTGGAGGAAAAAAAGAAATAATAGAAAATATTTAACATAGAATCATAGTGGGGAAAAAAATAAGATTACTATAGAAAGTATTGTTATAAGCTATAAAGAATGTGAGAAGGATATTCCAATGATTTTAACCTCTCCCTGAAGCAGAGATTAATAGAGTAATAATTTTTATTTTGTTGCATAATCCATATTAAAGACTGATTTAAATGGCTCCTGTGATGTATGAAGCATTAGATATATCAAAGGCCCTAACTAAATCCAGGCTATAAAAACCTTAGAACTTTATAAGATGATTGGCATATGTTTGTGGGATTAATTTTTTAGAATGTAGAGCAGGACATTTTATCTAACAAAATTCCCACTAATTCAGATTATCTCATTGAAATTGAGGTCATGTGTTATTTAACTATCTAGATATTTTATAGGGAGATAAACCAAATAAAATTAATGTATCCGAATATGATAGTAGAAATGACATTTTCAGATATTTACATTTGTTTGTTTTTAATTACAGCACTGTTCTCTAAAGCTACAGAAACTACGGAATATGTTATGTTATAAACATGAATAACCTTATTCTTTTTAAATACCACAATAATTTCAAAGAATTATTTGCTGTTGACATGCCCTAAAATGAAATACACTGGTGATAAAACAGACTTTAGGTCTTAAGGTTATAATGACTGTTATTGACATTGAACACAGGCATAGACATGAAAAATGGGCCATCTGTCCTTTTTGCCAACTCAATGAGAATATCTTAAAAACAAGATCAGTACTTGTGGTTAGCTCATTGATATGGATGAAGAGAACCTTAAATTCACACTGCAATATTTTCTATTCCTCATATGTGAGTCATCATTACAAAAGTAAAACTTTTACTTCAAAAATAAATCTCCTGCTCTTTCAATGATATCAAGCATTTTTAATAATACTCATTTCAAATTTAAGATTATATTCTTGGGTCCTGCAGAAAACCAGACTTGAGGGTTTAGTATGTAGACATTTACCCATTTATATATCATGATAGTTGATCAACAAAAAGAAAAATTCTGCAAATTACTTATTTCTTTTTATATTGTACCAAAATCTTGGGACATTTGAATGTTTGACAACAATAAACATAATATGATTAACCAAAGCATTTTATTTTTATCTAAGTGATTTGGTATCTAGAAGAAATAGATTTAATTATTATTAATTAACCTTCAAGTCCAAGGAGAGTTAAAATTTTTCTGTTGTGAAACATAAATAAAAGCCATTCACTACAATAAAGCCTGTAGCCTAAATCTGTATCTAAAAGAAATCATGACTGATGACAGTATATATAAATACATTTCTTTGATTTTTAAGACAAAACAAAAATCACAAAAAAGGTGGTGGAGTTGAATATATATAAGATTCACAAGCTAAATTTCACAAGTGAAAAGCTGACGAGAAAGATTTACTGATGTTAAAGACATTGGGATCTTAATGCAGCAACTCAAGCCTTCTGCTTGGGTACCACAGCTCCAACGAGGCGACCTCACAGCCGTAAGGATGCTGCTAGACTGGTCAAGTTGGTCATTTCCACTCTCATCATTTTATCAAAATGGTTTAGGATGACAGATGGGCCTGGGAATTTAGAAGTCTTGACAATGGACTAAGATAAGAGAGTATCTACGGTTGTTGATACTTTATCTAAAGTTGTAGCTTTATGATAAGATCAGACTGATGATAAATTGATACAGCCCAATGGGATATTTGGAATCATGATGCCAAGCTATTTAGGTGGTAGAGCTATATATCTGGGCATTGAGAAATCTGAGTATGGTAGGATTGGAACTGACAAAGACTGGGACTAAACAGATGAAAAATAAGAGAGATTGGAAGAGTCCTGTATCATGTCAAGGCAATCATTGTATGCATATACATATTTGTGCAAACCTGTACATATAGCCTAGTGCATCCTCCTCCTTGACTCCCTCATTTTGACTCCCTTTCCAGGGAAGACCATACAGATACAATCATTTTAAAACCTGTGTATAAAATCTACCCCAAAAAGGGAAAAAAGTATACTACTACCTGTATGATGCAATATGGACATTGCTATGCCTCACAAATTCACTTTTTGTCCAAGTTATATATATGGCCTGCTGCTAAGTCACCTCAGTTGTGTCCAACTCTGCACGACCCCAGAGATGGCACCCCACCAGGCTCCCCCATCCCTGGGATTCTCCAGGCAAGAACACTGGAGTGGGTTGCCATTTCCTTCTCCAATGCATGAAAGTGAAAAGTGAAAGTGAAGTCGCTCAGTCATGTCCGACTCTTTGCGACCCCATGGACTGCAGCCCACCAGGCTCCTCCGTCCATGGGATTTTCCAGGCAAGAGTGGGGTGGAGTGGGGTGCCATTGCCTTCTCCGATATATGTGGCACTCTCCCATAACTGGTAATAGGTCCTGATTTCTCTTTTTATTCCACAACGTCTTCTCCCTATCAAATTATAAATTGTCTTCAATAATCTGTTTCTCTGATATAACATATTCTCTGTCAGCTTTCTTTGGGAGCTTCTAAGACCACAAGTGGCTGCTTTGTCATTTCTCTCTCTATAAAGGAATGTTTGCCATTATAAGCGTCTTACTTCCTTACACTGTAGCTGACTTTGTGACCTTAAAACTTTGGTTTCTTTGTGTCTCAGTCATCTCTACAAAATAGAAATAAGGTATACATTGTCATTAAACTTTTTCTCACTGAAACTACTGTGGTCAAGATGAATAGTGTAGGCACCTGGGCCTCAAACATACTGGAATGCTGGGGGAGAGTCAACATAGATCTGGGGAAGGAAGTTTGATATTCTGTAGACATTATCTAAGAGTAGAAGTCACATGGCCTTTTATCCAGGCATGTGTATTTTTTAGTTTATCAGTTTTCACAAAGGTTTATAAACCCATCTTCGGCTCAGTGGTCGGCAAGAAGTAGCCTCAGTTAGCAACAGAGAATAGTAACCTCCCAGATGCTGTAACGAAATTCAGTCTCTTATTTGTTAATTCACTTAACAGAAATTTGTGTTATACTCGCTCTATCCCAGCATAACTTGGTGTAACTATGAAGAGACGTGGTTCATATCCTCAGGGAGCTGAGAACAGAGAAGTCAGACAAGAGGAAAAATGATATACACATGCACCACACAAAAAAATACCATTTCTGCAGTGATAAGTGAATAACCGCTGGGGAATTGTGAGAAAAGTAAAATATGTTACACATATAAACACACACCTTCGAATAAGCTCAATGAAAGAAACAAGTTGGCCAATGGTTGAGAATAACTACTGGATTATTATGGGAAGATGCTAGCTCGGGTATTCCCTATTCCCTTTGCTGCTCCTGTCTCTGACCCAAGCAGTTACAAAGGCTTATGTGCTGATGGGGCCTGGAAAGAAGGAGCACGTGCAAGAGATTTTATTTCATGAACCAAGGAAGAGGCAGGGACCAGCGGGGAAGAGACCTGAAGGAAGGCTCCAGTGAATGTGGTAGATTCCGGGAAAGTCTGGCTTGAGAGGTGGATGAACAGAGGCTGCCTGCAAGAGTGGTCCTTGCTGGGTCTACCAATTTCCCCAGGCCTTAAGCAGCTTCTTGGTGAATGAATGCTTTTGTAAAATCATGAGTCAAAAACCATCCATAAGAGCAATGATGACCCTACTAAGATTAAAAACTTATATGATATAAAAAGAAACTTTAAAAAGTGAAAGGACAAGCCAAAACAAAGAAAATATATTTTTAAAAAATCAAATTAGCCTAGAAGAAAAATGGGCAATAGAGTAGGCATTTCATTGAGGAAAAAATTAGAATGCCAATAAAATTATCAAAAGATGTTAAAGCTCACTAATAACATCTGAGATACCAATTAAGAGATATTGACCCAAATTAATCTTATACCAAGGTAGTAATGAAGTTGTGGAAAGGAAAGACTCATAGACATTATTGGTTGAAGTAAACTTGTTGCCACTACAAAGGAGAGCAGCTTTAAAACAGCTGGTAAGACTGAACGCGCTCACAAGCCCAGGCTCGCTCGTGTTCCTACCAGGTGAATTCCACAGTGAAACAGGCACATTTTCATTTTAACTTATGTACAAAAATGCTCAGGTCTACTCCCTTTGTAAGAGCGAAACATAGCAACAACCCAATTATTCTTCACTGAGTAAATGGATCAGCTTTGTTCACACAGTTCAACAGTGAGCCAAAATGAAAACAAATGAGCTCTATCTACAAATACTGACCTGAATAAATTGCAACAGGCAAGGTGATTTTGAAACACCAAGGTGAATTTTTTAAAAGTATGAAATGATTTGAACTCGTCAAAATGTATTCAATGTAAAAAATGCCTTTTTAAAAAAATTATATAAAAACTTGAAAAATGTCTATGATATATTGTTTACAGAGAGCTCTATATTTTATAAAATATAAAATTTATGTATACATCTACCAATGTCAGGAAGGTGGTTACAGCTGAGAAGGAAGGAAGGAGAAAGAAAGAGGGTAGTCTATAGCTACATGTGCTACATTTGATTCTGAACAAGAGACAGCCTTGATGCAGAGAGGTCAGCATCTGTTTATTCATGGCAGAGGACATCCCGTGTGATACTATTTTTATTTGATGAAACCACAATTAGAGTGGGGGAGTTCACAGGCACACCTCTTAACAAGAACAAAAACCACGGTTTGTCAGGGGATGAGACAGAGCAGAAAGGTCAAATGTCATACAGGTGAAGAGGACAGTGGCTTGGTGGTGTGCTTTGGGACCAAGCATGGAAGAATCCAGATGCCACCATTTACTAGACCTGAAGACGCCAAGTTTTCTGCTATAAAGTGAAGATGATAATGGAATCACTTACATAGTAGTATTGTGAAGCAATTTGTACTAATGCAGCATATATAAAACAGCTGGCACTATGCCCAGAATAAATTGTCCATAAATGTCAAAGGACACATAATCTATTCATCAAGATATTAAAATTTCCAGTCTGAGCACGTAATGACATGAAGATATTGTGATGGAAAATGGAATGATACGGTAATTTAATAACAAGCATTAGTTGAACGTCCACTAGGCTCCAGCACTCTCCATAATTTACTTTTGAAAGTGTTAGCTGCTCAGTCCTATCCGACTCTCTGTACCCCCATAGACTGTAGCCTGGCAGCCTCCTCTGTCTACTCTGTCCATGGGATTCTCCAGGCAAGAATACTGGAGTGGGTTGCCATACCTTAACTCTTCCAATAACCCGGAAACAGCAACTCTCTCATCCCATGCAAGAAGACCCAGGACCTAAGAGGCTCAGGATTTTGCCTGAAGCTCATAAGAGTTGTGAGGTGTGGATTAAAGCCCACATCTGATTCCTAAACTTGTGTATTTACTTGAAATTTTAAGCCAAAGTCAAATATGTCCATCTGAGCCTGGAAAAGGGGACATTGAGAACTCTCCCCAAATCCTTTAACATGTCTCCAGGAACACTTTGGAACAATCCAGAGATAAGTCAGGAAAAAAAATATATACTGGACAAGATGAATTCTAATTTAAGATTAAATTAATTAAGGAGCAATTGAGGGTCCCAAAATATGACCAAGACAGTTTGAATCCCAGATCCTCCAATTATGAGCTGTCTGACATTGAGCAAAGTACCTAACTGATATAAAATTAGTTCCTTATAACCTACCTCAAGAGTGTTGTGAGCATTAAATAAGATAATACATGTGAACTACTTAGCAAAGTGTCTTGAGCCTAAAAAAAAGATCAATAATCTACTGATCAATTTACCACCACCACCACCATCATCATTGATGTTTTCACTGTTATGAAATTAATCAAATGTATTAAAAAAAAAAAAAAAAAAAAACTAGCGGTTACCTGGCACAAGATGTGTATTACACCGCCATCATTTTTCCTACTTTAATGCCATAGATACCTGTTCTGTATGGGGCTCAAGAAATACATAGTACTGTTACATGCAAAAGTAATGTGGGATAAGATAGCAATCTCAAAACACATTGATGAGAAATAGTTTTTTTCTGCAGATTAGATTGAATATTGAGCTAATGGTACTTTTGTTAGAGATTTCCCTCCATCCCCAATAGTTTAGTATCTGCTTCTCTGGATATTTTAGTGGTTGAGACATTCCTGGCTACATGGAAATGTGAAATGTTCATTAAAAGAAGCATCCTAGTCACTGCCTTGTAAAGATGATTCTGACAACCTCGTTCTTTATGAACTATTTGTGTGTTGGCTTGTCCAGACTTTGGACGAGTTGGCCACTGAAGCAGAAAAATCACCACCAGGCTTGTCATATATCATTGATGCAATGTGCCTTTCTATGTGCCTGGCTGAGCAGCTCCCAATGACATTTGACATGGGGTTTTCTCCCAAGGCCATGGCATGCTGTGTGCAGCAAATCTGAGCTGAAAAACTAGTGCATAGCCGGGTATTCTTGGTAGCCCTCCAGGCATTTCACGTTCATTTATAAAATGCCTTCTTTCTACTTCAAATTAATCTTATGTTCTTTCCAATCACCATTGTAATACTCTTTTGACTTTGTATTCTGACAAGCTTGAAATAGCTTGATAGGATTGAACTAAAGTATAAAAAACCAGAGTTACAAAAGTCAGAAATAAATGAAAACCTGAAAAAAATGAAACACAAGTCTGCAAAGTTACCTTCACAGCTGTGCTGCTGCACAAGTCAGGCCCTGCATAGTTTTAGGCCTCTACATTCTTTGTTTTGAATTAAGCTGTGGGTATTTTTATAGAGCCGTTAAGACTTCTCTAAAATTTGGAACACTCCTGGGTGTTCTCTGACTTTCACTGCAAGTGGGACTTCACTGCTGGTTTATGGAAAAGCTACTAAAACAACAGAAGGATGGGTATCACGTGTCTCTATGGAAAAGCACTAGCTTACGTGGTGATTAATCTGAACAGGACATTTATTTCAGTCCATCAATCTAGATTTTTTTTTTCTTCCTGGATATATAGTTTAATGCCCATTCAGGTTCAAATATTATTATATTTCTTTAAATTGTCCGCCATAATATGTGTTACTGGGTTATCCATTCATTTAATAAGCATGTAATTGGCACTGCCTGTGTGCCTGACTTTTGGAATTCAGAAGTAAATGGCACAAAGTGTCTTCAAAGCATTCTTGGTCTGATAAAGGAAGAAGAAAAGCAAACAAGGAATGTGTACGGTACATCAAAGCCCCAAAGTAGCAGCTACAGGGGCAGCAGAAGAGAATGGGAGTTCAAGGAAGGCTTCCTGGAGAAAGTGATCTCTGAGTCAGACAAAAAGGAGTAAAATAATGACAGGCAGTATGGGAAGTCAGACTTTGGTCATTTGTTAAACAGAAGGATCCAAGTATTGGCAAAGTCTAATTGAATTAGGGAAACTGAACAATATGTATGGGGCTTTATGTTTAAATGACACTTTCATATATTCACCCACTCATTCCTTCTTCTTTTTTATAAAAGTCCCTTGAGGTGTACAAACCAATATGTATCTTATAAGTTGGAAAACTGGCTTGCAGAGTTCCCACTCAGTGACTGTTATCTGAATGAGATAACTCAACAAATAGTTATTGAGTACATACTCCCTCTCTGTCCCTCAACTCCCTATCTGTAAAATTAGCATAATAATCATACCTCTCCTAAGATTATTATGAGGCATAAATGAGATCATGTATGCTAGCAACATAAAATAGTCCTTGGTTCTAAATCAGTGTTGTATAAGCTGGTTCTTACTAGCAGTATGAGAATGCCAGATACTTCTCTAAACACTAATTGTGAGCAAAACAAAAGCTAATCTTCTTGGAGTTTACAGCATAGCTAAGAGCAGACAGAAGGAGAGAGTAAAAGAAATGAAGTTGAAAGATTTGCTGGGGGAGGAAAAACATAGATTGCATAGGAATTTTGTAAATGTGAAAAAAAATAGACTTTAAAGCAAAAGAGAGATCTAACGTATGCTTTGAAAGAATTACACACTGAACAGATTGAAGAAGGGCAGGGGTGGAGAGAGTAGATGAATTAGAAGAACAATTAGAAGATTATTCAGACAATAGTGGCTTTGGGTCAATATTGGGGGATCAGGGGCGGTGATAAAAGGTGCAGAGCAAAGTGGTCAAAATCTGGATATATTTTGATGATTACCAGGCAGAATTCACTGATGGATTGGATGCGTGGTGTTCAAGAAAAGGTTCCAGAATTTTGACCTAAGGAGGTAGATCAAAGCTGGCATTTCTTGAGATGGAGGAAGATTTATGAGGAAGAAAATTGGCAGCAAAAATAAAGATTTAATTTTCAAGCAAGTTAATATTAAATATATTGATGACTATATGGTATTATAAAAGACCAAGGAATTGACCTGGGTTAGGATGTGGGGCTTGGATGGATGTGGGGCTTCTCAGGTGGCTCAGTGGTAAGGAATCCGCTTGCCAACACAGGAGACATGGGTTCAATCCCTGCATTGGGAAGATCCCCTGGAGAGGAAAAACCACTCCAGTATTCTTGCCTGGAGAATTCCATAGACAAGAGAATCCTGGCGGGCTACAGTCCATAGGGTTGCAAAGAGTCAGACAGAACTGAGCGTTCATGCTCAGGAAAGAGGGATAGAAATGAAATGAAGAAAGATACTATCATGGCTTGAAGATTCAAAGTGAGAGGTGGGCAAAAATCACACTCATAAAAGAGAAAGACTCTTAGGCTCCAAATGAGAAGCATCAAGTAGAAGGATAATGAGGATTAAAACTGGAAAGGAGGGATCAGTGCCTAGACTGCCAGGATGAACAGTTGAAGCTACAATTTACTAGTTGATTGGCAGCAGTTTTTAACTTCAAATTAATCTTATGTTCTTTCCAATCACTGTTGTAATATTCTTTTGACATTTTATTCTGACAAGCTTGAAATAGCCTGATTAGATTGAACTGAAGTATGAAAAACCAGAGTTATAATAGTCAGAAATGAATGAAAAGCTGAAAACCAAGTCTGCGAAGTTCCTCCACAGCTGTGTTAGTGCACAGCTCAAGCCATGTCTAACTTTAGGTCTCTTCAGTATGTCTCTGTTTTGGATTAAGTGGTGAGTCTTTTTGCAGAGCTGTTACTACTACCACAAAATTTTAATGCTCCTGGTTGTCTTCACATTTATCACATAATATTGAGTTAACTGTTTATGTGGTTCACTCGCCCACTAGATTATAAATTCCCTGGTACCCTGTTCACCTTTGTGTTATCACTGGCCAACACAGAGCCTCACATGTAGTCTGTACTCAGTAATTGTGGGAGTAAATTGAAAAGAAATGGTTTATACTCATATAGGAACTCTAAGATGGTAAGTTCCCTGGGTCTGTTCTGGTATAAATTCAAAACACTCATGCTTTCAGAGTATTTGAAGTTGCTGAGAATGTTCCAGGTATCTGACTAGCTCCAAAAAAGAAAGAGAAGCCCTCACTTCCACAGCCTGCAACAACTCTTAGCATTCTGCTACTTCTTTATTTCACCTCATATCTGAGCCAAGAGCAACATTTCAATATGTCTCTTGCATTTAATTTACTACACTCCAAGTCACATTAGGCTTCCCTGGTGGCTCAAGGGTTAAAGTGTCTGCCTCCAATGTGGTAGACCCAGGTTAGATCCCCGGGTCGGGAAGATCCCCTGGAGAAGGAAATGGTAACCCACTCCAGTATTCTTGCCTGGAGAATCCTATGGACGGAGAAGCCTGGTAGGCTACAGTCCACAGGGTCACAAAGAGTGGGACACGACTAAGCGACTTCACCTTAAGACACGTTGAACTGTAGTCTCCTTGAAGAAAAACACACAGATGTAGTTTTTTTTTTGCCTGTTCCCATTCATCTATCTTTAATTTACTCAAAACTCAGAGAAAAACGCATGTGTATTAAAATATGCGTATGGCATTGATTGGTCCCCATGCGATTATGCCAGCAACAACTGGTAACACCCTATGAGGGTGAGAGTCATCTCTGTAGCTTGGCTTGTGCAGGTCTATACCCTGGTGAGCTGGACAAATAGTCTGAGGGGTGTCTCTTCTTCTCTCTGAGACTTATCATTTCAGTTAGAGTATATTTATTATACCTCCTGCTTGCTTTTAGCAACTGATAGATTTCTTGAAGATGGAACAAGTACTTTTTCACTAGAAAAAAAATTTATTTTTATTGTAGTGAATCTCTTTTTAAAAGTTTTCAGAGACGTCAGAATAAATGTCATCTTAAGTTGGTACAAGCTGTTCAAAATGTTGATAAGAATAAATCTGACTAAAGGTGTAGACATCTATTTTTTTTCCCTCTAGTCCCACTTTCAGTCCAGTGCTCATTATTCCAAACTCTCAGCCTTCATCTTGGTTCTTATTCTTCTTCCAGCTGCTATTCTGATCTCACATAAGACCACATATACTTTCCTATCATTTCTGTCAACCCAAAGCTCCTCATCACCACAAGAGAACCCTAAGCAGTATTCAGTTCAGTTCAATCACTCAGTCGTATCTGAGTCTTTGTGGCCCCATGGACTGCAGCACCCCAGGCTTCCATGTCCTTCTCCAACTCCCAGAGCTTACTCAAACTCATGTCCATCAAGTCGGTGATACCATCCAACCATCTCATCCTTTGTTGTCCCCTTCTCTTCCTGCCTTCAATCTTTCCCAACATCAGGGTCTTTTCCAATGAGTCAGTTCTTTGTATCAGGTGGCCAAAGTATTGGAGTTTCAGCTTCAGCATCCATCCTTCCAATGAATATTCAGGACTGATTTCCTTTAGGATGGATTAGTTTGATCTCCTTGCAGTCCAAGGGACTGTCAAGAGTCTTCTCCAACACCACAGTTCAAAAGCATCAATTCTTTGGTGCTCAGCTTTCTTTATAGGTCATCTCTCACATCCACACATGACTACTGGAAAAACCATAACTTTGACTAGACAGACCTTTTTTGGCAAAGTAATGTCTCTGCTTTTTAATATGCTGTCTAGGTTGGTCATAGATTTTCTTCCAAGGAGCAAGCGTCTTTTAATTTCATGGCTGCAGCCACCATCTGCAGTGATTTTGGAACACCCCAAAATAAAGTCTCTCACTGTTTCCATTGTTTCCCCATCTATTTGCCATGAAGTGATGGGATCAGATGCCATGATCTTAGTTTTCTGAGTGTTGAGCTTTAAACCAACTTTTTCACTCTCCTCTTTCACTTTCATCAAGAGGCTCTTTAGTTCTTCTTCCCTTTCTGCCATAAGGATAGTGTCATCTGCATTCTAGCTTGTGCTTCATTCAGCCCGGCATTTTGCAAGATGTACTCTGCGTGTAAGTTAAATAAGCAGGGTGACAATATACAGCCTTGATGTACTCCTTTCCTGATTTGGAACCAGTCTGTTGTTCCATGTCCAGTTCTAACTGTTGCTTCTTTGACCTGCATACAGATTTCTCAGGAGGCAGGTCAAGTGGTCTGGTATTCCCATCTCTTTAAGAATTTTCCACAGTTTATTGTGATCCACACAAAGACTTTGGGTAGTCATTAAAGCAGAAGTAGATGTTTTTCTGGAACTCTCTTGCTGTTTTTGATGATCCAACAGATGTTGGCAGTTTGATCTCTGGCTCCTCTGCCTTTCCTAAATCTAGCTTGAATATCTGGAAGTTCACAGTTCATGTACTGTTGAAGCCTGGCTTGGAGAATTTTGAGCATTACTTTGCTAGCGTGTGAGATGAGTGCAATTGTGTGGTAGTTTGAGCATTCTTTGGCATTGCCTTTCTTTGGAATTGGAATGAAAACTGACCTTTTTCAGTATTGAGGCTCATGAAAGTCATGTTTGCCAGGCAGATGATATATTGGTTCACAAGGATCTTCCAAACTCCTGAGAGACAGGACACGTAGACAAGTTCTACTAAGGAAGATCCATTCTCTGTAGATATTATCCAGAGGAGAGGGCCTTGACTTTTTCTGGGTCAATCAAGGAATACTGCAAAGGTAATATTCAGTGAATCTTAAAGGATAAGTAAGAGTTGCCAATGAGGGAAGGCATTTTAAGTTTACCAAAAGCAGTATGATAAAGGGAATAGAGGAAGGTGATGCTATGATTTATTTGGAGAAAATAAAGAAGTTAGATGGGACTGGAAAGAAGAGTGGTAAAGGTAAGGGACCAGATGCTGTCTGACTGATGCTAAAAGACTGTGAGAGAAAATAGAAGGTGAATTGCCATGGGTACTAAGTTCAATAAAAGTCTACTGCCATAGACATAGTGAGGTGGGACAGAGTAAGAGGATTAAGAGACTGGGACAGAATCAAGGGATTTACAGGAAATCAGATTCCACATCAGTTAATGACACAGTATGGGAGAAGGCAGAAGTAAAGGGTAATTCCCAGGTCCTAAACCAAATAGAGAGTGAAAGAGATATTGGCTGGAGCTGAATCAGCATGAGGACGCTCATATCACTGATTTTGAAAGTGCTGGGTGTAAAGATCCTGTGAGCTAAGCTGAGTTACACACTCAGGAGTCTTTCCATAGGCAGGAAAGTCGTAGTATGGACACAGTGGCTCAAGATAGAACGTGTAGAGTAAGATAGAACATGAGATGAAACAAAAACATTTAAGACTGTTCCAAGAGCACAATTTTGTCCCATTACCACTGCAGTCAAGTCCATGAGCCCCTGAATGGAGCTGGTTCCTCTAAATTAGTCTAAGGGGTGTCAGCCACAATTCTGAGAGACCTCAAATATATTTTTCCTGGTTTGCAAAATTCAAGTAAGGTATTCTCATCTTTTAATGATGTATGAGACTGCCAGACAGTCCATTAGCAGAGATCACTGATATCATCTAGCCACAAGGTTTAAACCTCTGGAGTCTTAAAAAGCAGTTTTCTGAGGGGCTACAGAAACATAGTTCTCCCTTTACTTATGAATACCCACAGGAGCTGATATCACTATAAGATACTGTGCAATCTTTGAAAGTCCCTCTGGAAAATGAAAACACTCATAAAATAAAGCTAAGATCTTGTCAAGTAAAACCTTACCCAGCCCTTTTCAAGCAGGAAAGCAGTCTTTTTGACTTCTGAAAAACGGCCTATTTGCCTTCTCCAGGGAATAATTGCAAAAATATCACAACTATCCCTGTATATTTAGTAATGATGGAAATTTTACCTTTCAAAGATCCTGCTTAGACATTGAAAAGAGGGCTTTCAAAGTTACATTGCTAATTACTAAGTAGAGGAGAACCTTGTTTTCCTCACCTGTATGTGTGTGTGTGTGTGTACACATGCACACCTGAAATCCAGTAGATCATCCATGATCTTTTAAAATTCGTTTTCCCACCTCAACAGTTTTTTTGGTGATGTTTTTACTTAATCTGTCTGTGCTTAATGTTTCATCTTAACTACCATTTAATAAGTTTCTTGGGTGTGCCAAACCATAGGAGTTTCACATTCTTTATTTCATTTCCTCTTGTGTTACTTATATGAATGAGATTTTAACATGGAGTTGTATACATAAATCTGAATCTGAAAAAGGCTAACCAACTTTCACACATGCAGAGGCATGTGTGTTTGAAACTATCTTTCTAACACAAAAGTCCCCACTGCTTCCAAAACATTGTCATCTCCAAATGAACTGAGTAGAAGGCAGTCCCTACTAATTATCCATTACCTTGAATCTGTTAATTCCATAACAGCATTTAATAACAAGCTATTTGTTAAGATAGTAATAAAACCAGGGATAGGAAACCACAAAATACTGGCAACAAGAAGGAAATAACAATGAAACACCCAGCAATAGGGACTGAAATAATATTGGCCAGATCTAAACTTGTCTAAATCAAACAATGTTATCATGTTCAGTTCAGTTACTCAGTCATGTTCAACTCTTTGCTACCCCATGGACTGCAGCAGGCCAGGCCTCCCTGTTCGACAACTACCAGAGTTTACTCAAACTCACGTCCATTGAGTCAGTGATGCCATTCAAATATCTCATCCTCTGTTGTCCCCTTCTCCTCCTGTCATCAATCTTTCCCAGCATCAGGGTCTTTTCCAATGAGTCAGTTCTTCACATCAGGTGGCCAAAGTATTGGAGTTTCAGCTTCAAAATCAGTCCTTCCAATGAACACTCAGGACTGATCTTTAGGATGGACAGGCTGAAACTCCTTGCAGTCCAAGGGACTCTCAAGAGTCTTCTCCAACACCACAGTTCAAAAGCATCAATTCTTCAGTGCTCAGCTTTCTTTGTAGTCCAACTCTCACATCCTATATGACTACTGGAAAAACCATAGCCTTGATTAGATGGACCTTTGTTGGCAAAGTAATGTCTCTGCTTTTTAATATGCTGTCTAGGTTGGTCATAACTTTTCTTCCAAGGAGTAAGCGTCTTTTTATTTCATGGCTGCAGTCACCAACGGCAGTGATTTTTGGAGCCCGAAAAAACAGTCTGTCACTGTTTCCACTTTTTCCCATCTATTTCCCATGAAGTGATGGGACCGGATGCCATGATCTTCGTTTTCTGAATGTTGAGCTTTAAGCCAACTTTTTCACTCTCCACTTTCACTTTCATCAAGAGGCTCTTTAGTTCTTCTTCCCTTTCTGCCATAGGGGTGCTGTCATCTGCATATCTGAGGTTATTGATATTTCTCCCGGCAATCTTCATCCCAGCTTGTGCTTCATCCAGCCCAGCATTTCTCATGATGTACTCTGCATATAAGTTAAATAAGCAGGGTGGCAATATACAGCCTTGACGTACTCCTTTTCCTATTTGGAACCAGTCTGTTGTTCCATGTCCAGTTCTAATTGTTGCTTCCTGACATGCATACAGATTTCTCAAGAGGCAGGTCAGGTGGTCTGGTATACCAATCTCTTTCAGAATTTTCCACAGTTTATTGTGATCCACACAGTCAAAGGCTTTGGCATACTCAATAAAGCAGAAATAGATGTTTTTCTGGAACTCTCTTGCGTTTTTGATGATCCAGCAGATGCGAGCAATTTGATCTCTGGTTCCTCTGCCTTTTCTAAAACCAGCTTGAACATCTGGAAGTTCACGGTTCACATATTGTTGAAGCCTGGCTTGGAGAATTTGAGCATTACTTTGCTAGTGTATGAGATGAGTGCAGTTATGTGGTTTTTTGAGTATTTGGGGGCATTGCCTTTCTTTGGAATTGGAATGAAAACTGACCTTTTCCAGTCCTGTGGCCACTGCTGAGTTTTCCAAATTTGCTGGCATATTGAGTGCAGCACTTTCACAGCATCATCTTTCAGGATTTGAAATAGCTCAACTGGAATTCCATCACTTCCACTAGCTTTGTTCATAGTGATGCTTTCAAGGCCCACCTGACTTCACATTCCAGGATGTCTGGCTCTAGGTGAATGATCACACCATCTCTGGGTTGTGAAGATCTTTTTTGTACAGTTCTTCTGTGTATTCTTGCCACCTCTTCTTAATATCTTCTGCTTCTGTTAGGTCCATACCATTTCTGTGCTTTATTGAGCCCATCTTTGCATAAAATGTTCCCTTGGCATCTCTCATTTTTTGAAGAGATCTCTAGTCTTTCCCATTCTGTTGTTTTCCTCTATTTCTTTACACTCATCACTAAGGAAGGCTTTCTTATCTCTTCTTGCTATTCTTTGGAACTCTGCATTCAAATGGGTATATCTTTCCTTTTTCCTTTGCTTTTGGCTCGCCTTCTTTTCACAGCTATTTATAAGGCCTCCTCAGACAGCCATTTTGCTTTTTTGCATTTCTTTTTCTTAGGGGTGGTCTTGATCCCTGTCTCCTGTACAATGTCACAAACCTCAATCCATAGTTCATCAGGCACTCTATCTATCAGATCTAGTCCCTTAAATCTATTTCTCACTTCCACTGTATAATCATTAGGGATTTGATTTAGGTCATACCTGAATGATCTAGTGGTTTTTCCTACTTTCTTCAATTTAAGTCTGAATTTTTCCATAAGGAGTTCATGATCTGAGCCACAGTCACCTCCCAGTCTTGTTTTTGCTGGCTGTATAGAGCTTCTCCATCTTTGGCTGCAAAGAATATAATCAGTCTGATTTCGGTGTTGACCATCTGGTGATGTCCATGTGTAGAGTCTTCTCTTGTGTTGTTGGAAGTGGGTGTTTGCTATGACCAGTGCATTCTTTTGACAGAACTCTATTATTAGCCTTTGCCCTGCTTCATTCTGTATCCAAGGCCAAATTTGCCTGTTACTACAGTAGGTGTTTCTTGACTTTGTACTTTTGCATTCTAGTCCCCTATAATGAAAAAGACATCTTTTTGGGTGTTAGTTCTAGAAGGTCTCATAGGTCTTCATAGAACCATTCAATTTCAGCTTCTTCAGCATTACAGGTCAGGACATAGACTTGGATTACCACGATACTGAATAGTTTGCCTTGGAAACAAACAGAGATCATTCTGTTGTTTTGAGATTGCATCCAAGTACTGCATTTCATGCTCTTTTGTTGACTATGATGGCTACTCCATTTCTTCTAGGGGATTCTTGCCCACAGCAGTAGATGTAATGGTCATCTGAGTTAAATTCACCCATTCCAGTCCATTTTAGTTCACTGATTCCTAAAATGTCGATGTTCACTCTTGCCATCTCCTGTTTGACCACTTCCAATTTGCCCTGATTCATGGACCTAACATTCCAGGTTCCTATGCAATGTTGCTCTTTACAGCTTCGGACCTTGCTTCCATCACCAGTCACATCCACAACTGGGTGTTGTTTTTGCTTTGTCTCTGTCTCTTCACTTTTTCTGGTGTTATTTCTCCACTGATCTCCAGTAGCATATTGGGCACCTACCAACCTGGGGAGTTCATCTTTCAGTGTCATAACATGTTATCACATTACCGCATCTCAAAGGGTAGACTAGATCTTTAGGTTGTGAAGATGTCATTTAAACTAAATATTTTTAAATAGTCTTCAAAATGAATTATTTTTGCAGAGGATCCAGTCTGTACTGTGCTGTGGTGTGCTTATGACTTTTTGTGACCCCAGGGACTATAGGCCACCAGGCTCCTCTGTCCATGGAATTCTCCAGGCAAGAATACTGGAGTGGGTTGCCATGCCCTCCTCCAGGGGATCTTCCCAACCCAGGGATCAAACCCAGGTCTCCCACATTGCAGGTGGATTCTTTACCACCTGAGCCACCATGGAAACCCAAGAATACTGGAGTGGGTTGCCATGCCCTCCTCCAGGGGATCTTCCCAACCCAGGAATCAAACCGGGGTCTCCTGCAATGCCGGTGGATTCTTTACCAACTGAGCTACCAGGGGCCCTGAATCCAGTTTACCCCAAGTAAAAACCCTCGAGTTTCTGGCTAGTGGCAGCTCACGCGCTGTTTCCATCCTGAAGCTTTTGCCCAGCACCATCTGAGCCAGGTGGCGCCCAGTGACGGGGCAGCGGGAGAGAGCCACACACCAGCACAGGCACCTGTCGGGACCCAGCAAGGGGCTGCATCTCTCTGTGGACTAGTCAGCAGTTCCTATGCCAGATCAGATTTAAGCAGAGTGTGATCCCCAAATTGTGACCTGTCCTCTGTTATTTCAGAACAGGTGGACAACCCACTAAATAGATTGGGTGAAGAGCAGCTTCAACTGGCCTGATGTATGAGTACTGATTTTTCTGTCCTTCAGAGATTTAGTATGGCCACTTAAGGACAAATGAGGAAATCATTTCAAAAAGCCAGTCGATGGTAATTTTCTACATTGTGAACACGAGAAAGGAAATTAAAAAAAAAAAAATGAATGCTCTACTTGAGTGTTATTCTCGGTAGCGCCATCCAATCTTGGCAAAAACAAACCTATGTAAACTTTACCAAATAAAGGCTATGCAGCCAGGAGGTGAATTTTTCTACTTGGCTCACAATCCATTGTTATTGACCCTGAGAAAAATGTTAATTTCTCTTTGATGTGACTTAGTCCTTTTCACCAACCAAGAAATACATTAATTCAAAACAAACAAACAAACAAAACATGTTTTTCCCCACAAAAGCCCTAGGACAATAATGTTCTTTTTGTCTGACCATTACTTATTCATTGCCACCGGGAGTTCTTAAACAATGCAGTTTGAAATAAACATATGCTTGGTTAATCTTATCCTTTAAGTGAAGAATAAAAATTAATAATTTAAAGCACATAGTTGTTACACATCTGGTTTGATAGAAATGTGCTCTTGAGAAAGAGGGAAGAATTATACAAAAATCAGAAACATTGATGGAATTACAACTTTTTGGATGATTATGGAGTCCTTCATGAATACAAAGTAAAATATCAAAAATTACATAGGTTATTTCTAATAATGTGAAGGAAAGTTTTTATAAATATCTTTGGTAAATATGTCTAAAAGAGTGAGAGTTTTTCTTGTAAATCTGTGTCTTTGTTAACAGCAAACACTCAGACACTTTAAAATATTAGTTCTGTCCTGTGTGATTTTATTTAAATGGCAGTGACACTGGTCTCTGTCATGGCAGTGGCTTGCTTATCGAGTTCTGCTGGAGATGTAGCTAGTGCGACTTTTGCAAGGCACAGCACTAAGACTCTGACCTTATTCCGGATCCTCCAGATCTGAACCTCGGGGGTACATTTCTGTCCAATATCCGAGTGATTCTTACATATGCTGAAGGGTTAAAATCACAGTAATTCATATGATGCCACAGATATTTCCCAAGTATTGTCAGAGTGTTAAGTTCCATAATTTTGCAACTTGAAGATACATTATCTATATGTAATATAGAACAGAATTTTTAAATGCATTTGATGTTAAATAATAGTAAGCAACATTTAAGCGCTCATTTCATGCCAGGTAGTGTTTTAAGCAATAATGCATTAATGTTAATTTATTGAAGACTCACAGCAACTGTATGAAGTATTAGGTTTACCTCCATTTCCAGGATGAGGAAAAGAGGCACAGAGAGGCTGAGTAATTTGCCCAGGGTCACACAGCTAGAAAGGGCCACAGTTAATTTCGACCTCACACAAGTTGTCTCCCAAAGCCTCATCTTAACTATCAGGCATAGTTTGTGTTAAGTGTTTGTCAATGAAAACTGGACAACTTAAAAAGTCAAAATAATAGGAGGAAAAAAATGCTCCCAACATATTGGTTTTTTGTAGAATGAAAAGAGGATGGTAGGGAGAAGGAAAGAAAGGATCTTACACAGAGCTCCCCTGATGGCTCAGCTGGTGAAGAAGCTGCCTGCTGTGCAGGAGACTTGGGTTTGATCCCTGGGTCAGGAAGATCCCCTGGAGAAGGAAATGGCTGCCTGGAGAACTCCAGGGACAGAGGAGCCATAGGGTTGCAAAGAGTCAGACACGACTGAGCAACTAACACTTTCATTTTTTTTTTCATCTTGCAAATACTTGTGAAAGTATGCCTACAAAAATAATGAAAAGGTAGAAACCAAAACACTTATTTGATGATGGGGTTGCAGTGTTTATTGTATTTGCTCCATTTTCTGCTTCTCTGTAACAAGATAATGAGTGAGAATGATTCATTCTTGTAATCAGAAAATAAAAACTGAGTCAGTTTATGGAATGATTACATGTAGTAATGACTGATAAAATTCATAAAAATATCAGTTGATCTAAATGTTTAGTTCACTCTGTTTATACTTAACTCTTTTAAAACCATAAAGTATATATCTATTACTAGCTGCATTTTCTTTCTCATTTGAATGGCTTAATTTTTATACACAAATCCTTTATTTTTATGTTACTTTCAGTTTCTCTGTCAAAAACAAAAATCAAACTATGTCGTAGCATGAAAAATAAATACGCTACTTCTAGACCACTGCCATGGTAAACTTAATCAAATCATATCTTGTTCCCCAATATTCATATGTTCGTAAGGGAATAAATAAGGTTATTTGTCAGTAGGATTATTGTATTATTGCCAACATAATATATTTTAATGTTAACATCCAGAAAAATAAATCATACCTTAAAAGGGAAAAGACAGATATATGTATACCCATTTTCATAGCATTATTTACAATAGCCAAAAGTTAGAAGCAACCTAAATGTGAATGAATGAATGAATAAACCAGATATTGTATATACACACAATGGAATGTTTTTCAGCCTTAAGTGTTAACCTCTCAGCCGTGTCCAACTCTTGGCAACCCCATGGGCTGAAGCCTGCCACACTCCTCTGTCCATGGAATTCTCAAGGCAAAAATACTGGAGTGGGTCGCCATCCCCTTTTCCAGGGGATCTTCCGACTCAGGGATCAAACCCGGGTCTTATGCATTGCTACCGAACTCTTCAGCTTTAAAATGAAGGCAATTCTGACATGTGCTACAACATGGATTAAACTTGAAGACATTATGCCAAGTGAAATAAATCAGTTACAAAAGAAGAAATAACATACAAACGTATGTATGTTTTCCACATACATACGTAAATTCCACAAACGTAAAGTCCCCGGGGTCAATGCAGTCCAGTTCAATCGCTCAGTCGTGTCCGACTCTTTGCAACCCCATAGACTGCAGCAAACCAGGCCTCCCTGTCCTTCACCAACTCCTGGAGCTTACTCAAACTCATGTTCACTGAGTCAGCGATGCCATCCAACCATCTCATCCTCTGTCGTCCCCTTTGCCTCCCACCCTCAATCTTTCCCAGCATCAGGGTTTTTTCCAGTGAGTCAGTTCTTCGCATCAGGTGGCCAAAGTATCGGAGTCTCAGCTTCAGCATCAGTCCTTCTAATGAACACTCAGGACTGATCTCCTTTAGGACAGACTGGTTGGATCTCCTTGCAGTCCAAGGGACTCTCAAGAGTCTTCTCCAACACCACAGTTCAAAAGCATCAATTCTTTGGCACTCAGCCTTCTTTATAGTCCAACTCTCACATGGCTACTGGAAAAACCATAGCTTTGACTAGACAGACATTTGTTGGCAAAGTAATGTCTCTGTTTTTTAATATGCTGTCTAGGTTGGTCATAACTTTTCTTCCAAGGAGTAAGGGTCTTTTAATTTCATGGCTGCAGTCACCATCTGCAGTGCTTTTGGTGCCTGAAAAGTAAATTCTGTCACTGTTTCTCCATCTATTTGACATGAAGTGATGGGACCAAATGCCATGATCTTAGTTTTCTTAATGTTGAGCTTTAAGCCAACTTTTTCACTCTCCTCTTTCACTTGCATCAAGAGACTCTTTAGTTCCTCTTCCCTTTCTGCCATAAGGGTGGTGTCATCTGCATATCTGAGGTTATTGATATTTCTCCCGGCAATCTTGATTCCAGCTTGTGCTTCATCCAGCCCAGCATTTCTCATGATGTATTCTGTATATAACTTAAATGAGCAAGGTGACAATATACAGCCTTAACGTACTCCTTTCCCTATTTGGAACCAGTCTGTTGTTCTTGTCCATTTATAACTGTTGCTTCTTTACCTGCATACAGATTTCAGGAGGCAGGTCAGGTGGTCCGGTATTCCCATCTGTTTAAGAATTTTCCACAGCTTGTTGTGAGACAAAATAGAACAGAATCCCTTTCTAGATGAAGGGAGGGAGAAGGAGTTAGTGTTTCATGGGTCCAGAGGTTCATTGGGGGAAAATGAGGAAGTTCTGAAGACAGATGATGGTAGTGGTTGCACCACAATGTAAGTGTTCTTATTGCTATAGAACTATATACTTTAAAAGGGTTAAAATGGGAAATTTTCTATTTATATATAATTTTCCACAATAAATAAGTAGAAATATGTTACATATTATTTCTTTCATTTGTTATTGCCTTTGAAAATGAGCACCCTCTGAAAGTCTTGAAGTGACATGTTCATAAAGATTGTGTTCGTGAAGATGCTTCATCAGACATCAGCATCGTTTTTAAAAGTTTCCTTGAATGTGTCTCCTCTTTGATCATAATATATCTCTCTCTGCTCCTGCACTCTTTTCATGGCTGTCATTCACATTATGAATAAAATCTAAATTCTATAAAAGATCATTGATAAGTCAGTCTCCATGCTTACAAATGTGCACGCACACGTATCTGTCCTCTCCATCTCCATCTCCCCATCCCACCTCACCCTCTCCTTAGCTGTACAAGCTTCTTGCTGGTTCTGGTACATAGCAACCCTTGAAAGTCAAAGACATGATACTCGCAGCTTTCTCATTTGGAAAGCTCCACCCAGATTTCCGTGTACCTCTTCCATAATGGGCCTAAAGACCCATCAGAAACAGTGTTGCCTGTACTATGTAGCCACTCTCTGTCCATTATGCTTCTGCTTTTCTTTCCTAGTATTTACCAAGAACTTAAGGAGTATCATGGTTTACTTCTGTGTGTGTGTGTGTGTGTGTGTTTTCTTTCCAGACTGGAATGTAAGCTCTAGAAAAGCAAGCATCTTTACTTTTTTGTTGCCACTGAATTTCCAGTGTCTTAACACTTAGAACAGTGCCTGTCACAAAGAAAATACTCTGCAAATGTTCGTTCCATAAGTAACTTGTGTAAAAATATGCAAAATACCACTTGGGCTGTTATTTATATTCCTGATATAGATAAAACAGTATTAAGGCTTGCAATAGTAAAATGAGCCATGTCCGAATCATTTTATGTATTTGAGTCGGCGGTCATTATCCTCTGAGATAACATCCTGACTGCGGATAGTAGAAATTGATGAAATTGATGAAAGGAACCCACCCTTTGTCTCCACTGAGAAATAATTTGAATGTTGACCTTTGTCATGTATTTTCTAAAGTGTCTTATGTTGTTTGTAGCATTTCATTCTAAAAAAAAACTAGAAGGCAATTTTATTATTATTCCAATTGTGTAGATATAAAAACTGAAGATAGTAATTTGCCCAAGGTCAAGTCAGTATTTGAGTTGAATTTCAGTATCAGCAATGACTCTAGAGCTCGTGCTTTTAAATGGCACTAAATATGATTTTCCCTAAACACAGACACCTATTTGTCATGGCACTTATTTTTATTATTATGTAAAAAGGTATATATTCATTCAAAATTGTAAAGATATAAAACTGTGAGAAAGTACAAATTATCCCTAAACCTCCATCTAGACTACTTTTAAAATGGATTATTCTTATTTTTGCTTTCCACAGACACTTTGAAAGAAACTCAAAAGAATGAAAATAATAAATGTGTAAAAGTCCAGGATAAGAAAACTCTTAAAGGATACGTTTTTTCTTTTGCAAGTTTTTTGGTTGTTTTACCCATCCATTTCTTTTCTTATACTGATAATCTGGAATTAGGAGTGGAAGATTGTTTGTTGAAAAATGTCATTTAAAATCTTATCTGGTAGACAGAAGGTATATTTTTTCCTGTAAGTACATATAAAGAATTTTTCATAGTCTTTATCAAGCTATATAGCATAATATTTATTTTATCTGAAAACTAAAAACATATTTTAAGTAGTTATTAATGTTCAATGCATAATAGCTTCTAGAATCTTCAGAGAAATGAGAAGGATGTGACCTATTAGTGTCCAACTCAACTTTCTTGATTTACATGTATCTCAGATCACTGATCAAATTGAGAAAGTGTTTGATCTGTCCTGGCAATTTTTCTGTGTGCTAAAAAAGTTATTAAAATCTTCAGTAAATAATACCAGAGGATAGGGATCTCTTAAAACAATGTCCTTACCCACACTAGTAATGTACAAGTATTCTTGGATCTATAAATTTACCATTACAGATACTTCAAAAGTGCATTTTAAGAACTTGAGACAGCAAATAGAAGAGAATATGAGAATACTGCTAGAGTGAAAAATAAACTGTTTAATAATAGCCTACTCAGGATTTGTTGTTTTGGTGTATTATTATGGGCTATTGTCACTGGAAAATAGTTTTTGCTTAGCAGTATATTGCAATGTTATATGATAGGTTGTCATCAAAACTATTATGTTGACATCACTCAATGAAGTCAAATTTTTTTTGGTAGTTTGGTCTATCCACTATAAAATATTCATCTCTAAATGTACCTCACACTATGAAGAATTCTTTCTTAAAGTTTAATAGAGATTTACTGAGAAACTATGGAGAGCATATAAATAAGGAAATACGGTGCTTAAAAAACTGAGTAAGAGACCATATTTGTCCTCTAGGAACACACCAAGTAGCAGGGTGTAGAATTTTAAAACCCACAGTATACAGTATATGCAATGTATAAGTAGCATGTTCCTTTATTATAGTTATAAAATAGTGCTAAGTTATGACCTCACAAAGAAACAAGTGACCATGACCAGTATGACTGGGCAATAATGGTGAAGATACAGAACTCCCTGCTTTTTTTAAGTGGTGGCTTTATTTTGGATACTGACAGATTAGTCAGCTTTGGATAGATAGAAAGCTCTATTGATTAAAGTTATTGATTTAACACTGTATTATGTACTTTTTCTAAGGCTTGACAGAATGGTTGAGTAAAGCTGACTAGATCCCAACTCTCATTCATTCTAATAAACAAATTCCAATATCAGGAACTTCTTTACAACAATAAAATAGGATAATATGATAGTGACTGAGTTGGCTAAAAGAGGAGAGAAAAGGACCTTTTTTGTAAGGTAGGACTTTCTAGAAACGTATGTCTCAATAAATGTTCAACAATCTGAATACTAAATTTTAATAAAATACTGAATAAATATTGGGCATGAGCTCAGAAAGGATTCAGACTTAGCCACTGAACACACATGTGCTTTAGAAGCAAATGGCTTGCCTTCAAGGTCTAGCTCTTCTGCTTCCTGTTAGTATTGGCCAACTTCCCTGTTTCATCAGGCTTCACTTTCCACATCTTTATGCAAAAATAACAATGATGCCTACACTCCAATGATGTACTCACTACAATTTGCAGTGAGTATTAATAGGTATAATGTATGAAAAGGGCTTAGCCAAATGTTTGGCACTAATAAAAATGTGAGCATTTGGGGAATATAGTTTGGTCCAGCTTGACTGTAACAAATAAAGAAGAGTAAGGGAAGGTAAGTCTACAAATATGACTGAAACCAGAGTCCACAGAATCAACCAGCGCACCACCAGACTGCCCCTTAAGCTGGAAAAAATCATTAAATATTTGTTGAGTGGGGAAGTGTTATGCTTTGGAAAGATTAATAGATCAGTTGTTTACAGAATATTTTGGACACTCAAACTATAGTAGTTTAATTACTTCTACAATAAAGACCCAAAGGACAGAAAGGATTGCAGATGTTATGGAGGTCAAGTTGACAGGACTTTGTGACTAAATGAATGAGGACAGGTGTCAAAGCCTAAGAGAATAAACTGAAGAAATGACAATGAAAGGACCCAGTTTGTGTCAGAAGATGATTCAGCTGTGGGCACACTGGTAAGATATCCAGCCAGCAGGAGAAAATGTAGAACAAAAAAAAAGATAAAGGGAAATGCACCAGTTGGAAATGTAGGTTGGAGTATCATCAACATTCAGATTGTACCTGAAGCCCTGACTATTGGTGGGATATCTCTGCCCAGAGAGAATGGAGAGAAAAGAAAAGGATGCTAAGGGCATGGTCCCAGTGTCCAAATATATTTCACTAAAGAAACTAGAAGAATGGGAATGAGACAGGAAAGGGCGGAAGCCATGTGAACAAGGACAGCTAGTAGCACATTGGGCAGATGCTACACATTAATTGATGTATGTAAATGATAGCTAGATAATGAACTTAAACACTTTTATTCAGATATTTAGTTTACAGGATGCCAAAACAACTCATTCAAAACTTGTTGATGATGCTTCTCACTCTTAAAATGGTGTAAAATTCTTGAGCTGTGTTTTTTTTCTTGTGTACATCTTATTTATTTACAAAACCCTCATGAAGAGGTCTTTTTAAAAATGTTCCATTTGTAAAGCATAGAATCATTTCATAAGGAAGTTGTGAAATAGTCAGACCCTGCATGCTGCTAAGTCGCTTCAGTCATGTCCAACTCTGTGCGACCCCATAGATGGCAGCCCACCAGGCTCCGTCCCTGGGATTCTCCAGGCAAGAACCCTGGAGTGGGTTGCCATTTCCTCCTCCAGTGCATGAAAGTGAAAAGTGAAAGTGAAGTCACTCAGTCGTGTCCGACTCAGCAACCCCATGGACTGCAGCCTACCAGGCTCCCCCGTCCATGGGATTTTCCAGGCAAGAGTACTGGAGTGGGGTGCCATTGCCTTCTCCAAGACCCGGCATAGCTACCTAGGAAATAAGTCCTATCAACAGGATGAAAAAACTTTTCCTTTGACATAATAGCTAAAGGCAATGAAATTATTTCCTCTTCAAATGGCTCAGTTCCCGGGGGGCATTAGGGATGCATAATAGATGAGGTATTATCACAAAACCCTTTTTTAATGCTTCACCCTTCCCCTTGCTTTACTTTTAATCATGATAGAAGGGAAATATAAACAAAATCAGCAAATATAAACAAAAATGACATAGATTGTTTCATACCCTAATTGTTCATGTCCACATTTCACATTGTGTTCTTTAGAACAAAAGTTAAAGGGGAAAAAAGTTTTTCTCTTTCAAATAGGCAGGCTTATTTTGATAAATGAAATTATGAATGGAATTAAAAAATAGAGTGTCCCTTGGAGTGCAAGGAGATCAAACCATTCAATCCTAAAGGAAATCAACCCAGAATATTCATTAGAAGGACTGATGCTGAAGTTGAATGAAGCTCCAATACTTTGGCCACCTGATTCAGAGAGTGGACTCATTGGAAAAGATCCTGATGATAGCAAAGACTGAAGGCAAAAGGAGAAGAGGGTGGCAGAGAATGGGATGGTTAAATAGCATCACCAACTCAGTGGACATGAATTTGAGCAAACTCCAGGAGACAGTGAAAGACAAGGAGGACTGGCATGCTGCAGTCCATAGGGTCGCAAAGAATCGGACACCACTTAGCAACTGAGCAACAACTGACACAAAATACTGAAATACAAGCTATGACCAAGTATATGTTAATAAACCTGAAAATTTCAGTTAAATACATTTGTAGAAAATTAAAAATGATCAAAATTAACCCAAGAAATGTAAGTAGAGCAGTAAAGCAGGATGAAATTTTAATTATTATCAAAGAATTCCAGAGCCAAACAGTTTATCAATTGAATTTTTAAATTCAAGTAATAACATTTTTTTCTATAATATAAAAAGAGTAAAATAGCTATCCTTTGTTATTCTTGATTCAAAATTTGATCAATATGAATAAACATACAACAAAAATTCATGAAACCTCAGCTATTAATAAAGATGGATACAAAATGTACTTAAATGCATTTGTACAAAATGTACAATTAAATGTAGAAAATGTATTTAAAATGTACTAACAAAGTAATTCCAAAAGTACATTATTCATCCATTATGATGAAGATAGGTTTGTTCCCAGAAAGCTTAATTAAATCAGTGAATTTGATAAAATTTTACATTATTGTTAGAATCAGAAACATGGCATGCTTATCCCCTCTTTTATTTTAGAAGAAGACAAAGTTATCATTATCTGCAGAGCACAAGCTTATCTGCATAGAATAGTCCCTGAAAATTCTCTAAGAATATATTAGCTATTGTTAAAGATTTTAGCTACAAGAATTTAGACACAATATTAATACCTGAAAAATGGCAACTTGAATTTGTATCACCCATGAGTAGTTACAAGACAGAAATAATTACCAACTAAGAAAATATATATCCAGAAATAATCCTGAAAAATTTGTGGGAATTATGTCAAAGAAACTATAAAGCTTTATTTAAAAAGAAAAAAATAAAATAGGAAGATGTAGTAGATGGGATACTGGAAGGGAAACTTAAATATTATAAAAATATAAATTCTTCCTTACTAAATTTAGAGATTTGATGCAATCTTATGTAATATGTCATTGGACTACTTTGAGAGTTTAAATACCTGGTTCTAACATTCATCTGGAATAATAAAATAGAATGGCTACAATTAAGTGGCATCACTTTTTGTGTAAGATAAGAATTAATGATTTTCTTAAAAGAGCAAAAAATTAAAATATCCACCAAGCTGATAAGACTACTTGAGGTGGGATTAAAAGAGCTTGATAGAGCAGTGAGGTTTTGGGGTTTTTTTCCTTTTTTTTTAAAGTGGGAATGATTTTTACTTTCTTCTATCATTTTCAGTTTTTAAAAGACACTATTGAACAATAAAATATGAAAATCTGGGAAATATTTAAGATAACACAATGAATGCTTACTATATTTAATATGTAAAGATATATTTCATTTCAATAATAATGCTAAATTTATTCTAGTAAAAACTGTAATATTATTAGTTAACTGGTTAAAAAAAAAATCTCACTGAAAGTTCACTATCATAAGTAACAAAATAAATTTAAAATAAAATATAGATACAGTATTTATCCTTTTGATTTTGTTTAAAATGTTACTATTTAAGAATGATAATATAAATGACAGAGGCCCTCCCAGACTCTTCTTATAGAAATGTAAATGGGTCAGCAAAAACCTTGTCTGTGAGATCACAGTGCATTTTGATTTTCCATCTCAAATTTTGTGGATTTTTAAAAATTCCTATAATATTTACATATTTAAATGTTACAATATTAACATATTATGCACGGTTTATATACTACTTTTTATAATCAGAAAACTAAAAAGCATTTTCAAAAATCAGTAAAAGTTGTTTAATGTAAATTCAGCAATTAGGATCAATTAGGATGTTTTTAAGGTGGTACTTCTTAAATCACTGCTTTTCTTAATTTACTTGTGAGCTTCAAACGTGCCTATGACCTCAATTCCTCTCCCAAGTCAGTTCACCCATAATAGTCTAGTAACTGAGATGAAAATACACAAATTTCTTCTCATAGGGATATTTGGTGAAATAAATAATAATAATATTAGTAATAGTTAAAAATATTTAACATTAACATACTCTGGACACTGTATTAGGCTCTTCAGAGGAATTAACACAATCATCAAATGGAATTAACACAATCATCAAACCCTATATGTTGAGTATTATTATCTTTACCTATTTACAGATAACTTTTGGGACACTCTGTTTTTTAAGTAAATGTGCAGGACAGCAGTGTGACTCCTGAGATGGGAGACCAGGATCTCATGTCCTGCTCTGCTGCTTGCTTGCCATCTTTTTTAAGAGGTCATGTAACTTACTTGCACCAAAATGTTCTCAACTCAGCTATAAAATGAAAATGATAACCCATGGCAGTGTTGTGAAACCCAAATGAGGTGCTATATAAGAAAGCACTCTGAATAGCAAATTCTGTCAATTTAAAGCAAGATTGTAGAAAAATGGAGTTTAGGTTAGGTATTTAGATAAGGGTTTTTTTCTAAAAAATATCTTTCTTAGTATCATTTATTTTCCTTGCTACTTTTAAAAATCTGATACTTTGTAGGAGAAATTGTTGTTCTTTTTTGAGTCCAGTATCTGAAGCATTGTCCACTCAGTGTTGCTAGTTACTGCCAATCCTAACCACAGAATCTTTCTTTGCATGTAAGGCATTAGATGCAGTAAAATAATAATATCTATAGCAAGTTTTCCAGTATATGTTACTACTGCCACAGGACCCTTGATGAGATGTGAGAGAAAAGAAATTAACCATTTCTTATTAAAAACGTAGTGAACACTTTACAGACAAGTATTTTTTATCACCTTAAATAAATTTTTTGGTTGAATTACATTTTACTTATGATACTTCATTGCCTTAATTTCATCTGGGTAATATAATTCTTCCTATTGTTTCCTTTTGACTTCTGCTTCATTTTATAAAAAGTGACAAAAATTTTAACCCCCACCCTTTTTTTTTTTTTTTTTCATTTATGAAAACAAGATTGAAAGAAGACTGCCAGGAATCCAGAGTCCTACACAAGAAATAGGTAGAGATCTAGGTCAGCTTTTCCAATGGGGAAGAAACTGGGCTGATCTCTAATATTAGCTCTTGGTTTTATTCTCTGTGCTAAGATATAGGAAGAACCAAAAATGAATCTGAAAACAAGAACTAGTTTCCCTTAGTTCCATAGCAACCTATGAATAAATCCATTCTTTTCTAAAATACGGATTTTTATAAGATTTAGATCTTAGTTTCTTGTGACTGGTTGGAGACTCTAATCTTTAAATCATCGGTCATCTATGGAAATCCAGAAAACATTTTATTGTGAATTTAGGTATAATATATTTACATTTTAATTCTAAAGCTAATTATTAATATCAGAAATTTGCTACTTTTCTAAATCACTGATTAATAAAATGGGTTTTTAATTTTATAAAATTTAAAATCAGTCTGTTTTAAGTATATAGATATCAACTAATCCAAAAAGAACATTAAACATATATATGATTGAAAAGAAAGCATAAATAGAAGAACACAGAGAAACTTGCTTCTTATTGGCTTTTAAGTAACAAAAGCCAGCAATTGTTGAACTGTTACCGAGTGTCAGATGTCATACTTAGTTATCATAAGCATTTCCTTTAATGCTCACAATAACTTTATAAATAAATACCATTATCATTTTAAAGTCAAATGATTAAGCGAACTGCCCAGGGACATGCAAGAATAAAGTGATGAAGCTGGAGTATGGTCCCACTGGTCTAACTCTACAAAGAGTACTCCTTACTGCTTACCCATACTATGAAAAGTGAAAGTCGCTCAGTTGGCACGACTCTGTGTGACCCCATGGACTGTAGCCCGCCAGGCTCCTGGTCATGGAGTTTTCCAGGCAAAAATACTGGGGTGGGTAGCCATTCCTTTCTTGAGGGGATCTTCCCAACCCAGGGATGGAACACGGGTCTCCCACATTGCAGGCAGATCCTTCACCAGCTGAGCTACAAGGGAAGCCCCAGGGAAGCCACACTATGGGTAACTGTTAATAACTTACCTGTTTTTTAAACATGTTACTGTTCCTATCTATAGTGTAACAGTCAAATATGAAGAATATTGTGAATTTAAATGCTCCTCACTGAAAATTAAAAAATTCTAGTTTCACTTCAAAGAAAATCCTGAGGTGACTCCTTGGTCTACAGTAGTATTCCTAACAAAATTTGAGACAGGAGGCTGTGGAGCAAAGAAGGAAACACCTTTAGAGGAATATATCAGAATCCAGAGGGCTGTTGTATGCTCCGCTCACCCACCTCCAGCTCCAGCATTTCTCACCATTCTCTCTCACGCCTTACCTATGTAAATACAGTCTGAAACACTCTTCCTCTCCCTGGAACACGCTTTCTGCTTCTGTCCTAGTTCATGGCTAACTTTATCCTGCAGGTCTCTACTCACACGTTGCCTTCCCCGGGAAGCCTACCTATACGTACTTCTTGATTAGGTGCCCTTTCCCTTCCAGCACACAGCACCTCTTTCCCATCACACGATGTTCCTCTCTCTCACTCCCTTTCCCTCTAACATGCACGCATGGTATTTTAATTCTCTATTTATGTGTTAGTCTCTTCTAGAACATCAGATCCTTCCAAAGACAATGAGTTTTTCATTCATCCTACTGTAGGATAAATTTTAAAAATAAAACTATTATTTTTATCTCAAGTACCACAGTGCCTGCCACAGACTCAACACTCAAAAAGTATTTGTTTAGTGAACAAATATATTTCAAGTCATCTCACAGGTTTCAATGATTTTCTCATGTGTTCAGACATTTCATTTTCATGTTACACTTCTTTAGTGAGTGTAATTTTTTTTATTTTTAAATAATTAGGAAATCAAAATGCATAAAAGTTAAGAAACTTGTCGAAAGTCACAAGTGCTGCAACAAAACTCATTACTGATATACACCATTATATATAAAATAGGTAAACACTAAGGATTTGCTGTATAGCACAGGAAACTATACTGAATATCTTATAAGAATCTAAATGGAAAAGAATGTGAAAAAGAATATATATATAAGGTGAATCACTCTGCCATATATTTGAAACTAACAAAACATTGTAAATCAATAAAAAATATTCATTAAAAATATTTTTGGAAAAAAAAAAAAAAAAAACAGACTCAAATGCATGTCTTTGGAATCTGTCCATTGGCGTTTTCCTTACAACTAAGATGAGAAATCTTAGTCTCCAAGAGGAGTATAAGAGGTATTAGATTTCACACTCTGAAAAAGTTTTACTACATTGAAGTGATAGCATGACACAGAAAATTTTAACTTTTCATTCCAAGCTTAATGGAGAAAATAAGACTTCTTCAATTAATTTAGAAACTGTTTATTGTAGCACACAGAAGGAGTAAATAATAGATACAATCTTTGCCCTTCTTGAAACTTTAAGCTCAGTTGAAAGGATTAGAGAAAAATGCAAATAAATTTAACTCAAGGCAAGAAAGAGAGGCTACAAGAGAATCAGGAGCTCACTGGACAAATTAAATAGCTAATATGTGCCAGGTCTCGTGCAATGGATTAGACATATGAAGATTTTAAAATGGGATAGTGGGTTCCCAAAAGAAAGCAAAATCCAGTGGGTTGAATTACGACTAGACTCATGGAAGTGATGGAAACTGAGAGGAAACAAGAGTGTTGTTTGACCTTCAAAGAATAAGAATAAAGGTGGTCATTCTGGAGCATAAAGAGACATTAGCCAAAAGCAACATAATAGAAACATGTGGGGCATGTTTTCAAGAGAATCAGTTTATTCAGAGAGTTAAAGGGGGGAAATGGATGACAAAGAATGAAATGTCAGGACCTTATATGCTAGACTAAGGAATTAATTCATAGTTTGATAAGTAACAATAGAATGGGAAAGACTAGAGATCTCTTCAAGAAAGTTAGAGATACCAAGGGAACATTTCATGCAAAGATGGGCATAATAAAAGACAGAAACAGTATGGACCTAACAGAAGCAGAAGATATTAAGAAGAGATATTAAGAATACACAGAAGAACTATACAAAAAAGATTTTCATGACCCAGATAACCACGATGGTGTGATAACTCACTTAGAGCCAGACATCCTGGAGTGCGAAGTCAAATGGGCCTCCATCACTACGAACAAAGCTAGTGGAGGTAATGGAATTCCAGCTGAGCTATCTCATCCTAAAAGATGCTGCTGTAAAAGTGCTGCAGTCAGTATGCCAGCAAATTTGGAAAACTCATCAGTGGTCACAGGACTGGAAAAGATCTGTTTTCATTCCAACCCCAAAGAAAAGCAATGCCAAAGGATGTTCAAACTGCTGCACAATTGCACTCATTTCACACACTAGCCAAGTAATGCTGAAAATTCTTCAAGCAAGGCTTCAACAGAACGTGAACTGTGAACTTCCAGGTGTTCAAGCTGGGTTTAGAAAAGGCAAAGGAACCAGAGATCAAATTGCCATCATCCTTTGGTGAGAGAAAAAGCAAGAGAATTCTAGGAAAAACATCTGCTTCACTGAGTACACTAATGCTTTTGACTGTGTATCAAAACAAGCTGTGGAAAATTCTTAAAAAGACTGAAGTACCAGACCACCTTACCCGGCTCCTAAGAAACCCGTATGCAGGTCAAGAAGCAACAGTTAGAACCAGACATGGAACAATGAACTGGTTCCAAATTGTGAAAGGAGTACATCAAGGCTATATATAGTCACTCTGCCTATTTAACTTATATTCAGAGTACATTATGAGAAAGCCGGGCTACATGAAACACAAGCTGGAATCAAGATTGCCGGGAAAAACATAACCTCAGATATACAGATGACACAACCCCTATGGCACAAAATGAAGAGGAATTAAAACAGCCTCTTGATGAAGGTGAAAGAGAGTGAAAAAGTTGGCTAAAAACTCAACATTCAAAAAACTAAGATCATGGTCCCATCACTTCATGGCAAATAGTTGGGGAAACAGTGAGAGATTTTATTTTGGGGGGCTCCAAAATCACTGCAGATGGTGACTGCAGCCATGAAATTATAAGATGCGTGTTCCCTGGAAGAAAAGCTCTGACAAACCTAGACAGCATATTAAAAAGCAGAGACATTACTGCGCTAACAAAGGTCCATCTAGTCAAAGCTCTGGTTTTTCCAGTAGACATGTGTGGATGTGAGAGTTGGACTATAAAGAAAGCTGAGTACTGAAAAATTGATTCTTTTGAACTGTGGTGTTAGAGAAGACTCTTGAGCATCCCTTGTACTGCAAGGAGATCCAACCAGTCCATCCTAAAGGAAATCAGTCCTGAATATTCATTGGAAGGACTGATGCTGAAGCTGAAACTCCAATACTTTGGCCACCTGATGCAAGGAACTGACTCATTGGAAAAGACCCTGATGCTGGGAAAGATTGAAGGCTGGAAGAGAAGGGGATGACAGAAGATGAGATGATTGAACGGCATCACTGACTCAATGTGCATGAGTTTGAGCAAGCTCCAGGAGATGGTGAAGGACAGGGAAGCTTGGCATGCTGCAGTCCATGGCGTCATAAAGATTCAGACTTGAGTGAGGGACTGAACAACAAATGGGATCTTATGAGAATTTTGAGAAGCAGCATGATATTGCTCAAGGTGGGATTTGTAAGATTTATCTACCTGGTATATGTAGGATGCAGTAAGAAACTTAAGTTTCAAAGCTAGGGATAATAAAGTAGCATCATTTAATTATACCATTATAGCACAGAAAATATTTAGGTGATCTAAAATAAATACATTCTTTTATTTGTATTATGTTCCCTGAAAATAAATGAAACAAATTTAAGAGAATCTCCACTGATGCATTTTCATACTAAACAAAATGCCTATCAGGACGAGAGATTGCAACTCAATATAGCTGAATTAGATTTGTTATTTCTTGGAACAAAACTCCCTTTGGTAGTTGTAGAGAAGTTCCATTGCACTTTTTAAAAGAAGAAGAAGAGCAGGAAGCTCACAGCAATTTTTCATAGTTATTATAGGTGACAGCTAAACTGGCAGGGTGCAGACCAGGAAAAGCATGTAAATTAGACTAATAAAAGGGTTTTTCAGACTGGTTCACGAATACCAACAGAAGTATACAAAGAGATAATAAACTTGTCTAGGGTAGCTGCTGATGAATGAGCAAGCCCAGATATCTTTCAATTCCTAAATGTGTTTCACAGGAAGGTCAAGCACTTTTGATTACTGTCTTCAAAAGGAGTCATTTAGGATATTTGTGTTTCATATATAAGTTAGTCAAAATATTTTATGTACTATGCATAAATTTTAATTGTATTTATATAGTATACATTACTGAATATGACTTTAATAACTGATATCCCAACATGCCTGAGGGGCTCAACCTCCATGACTTAATGATGCTTTATCAAACAGAATAAGGAGATACTTGTTCTACTGCTATATACCGTTAAAGCGTGCACTTATGAACTTTAAATAAATATTTCTTTACTGATAGATATTTTATACTAAAGAGATATGGCTTATGAACAGTATATTATTGGATAGCAAAAAAAAATCTGTATTATAAGTTCCATGAGATGATCTACAAAAGAAAATTTCTATTGTCAGTTACATTTGGGGAACTTGTATGTCTTTTTCCTTGGAGATATATAGAGCATATAAGCACAGTAAAGTCTGAAATCTCCTACCTAAATATAGAACCTATTTAACCTTATTCAACCCAGTGCCTTTCCAAATTTTATATGTGACTATATAATCTATTTTCCTTTCACATATATTCATATTCCATACTGACTTTATGAAATATTTCCAGTGAATAAGAAAGACATCATTATATATCAGGGAAATAGAAAAGGGAAATAGAAAGCTTTAAGGAAGTATCTGCTTACCACTAACCCTACTTCCTAAAACCCTGCTGCTGGAGTTCTGGACTGAGTCAACCATGGAGTACTCAGATTTATCATAGGTGCTCATGAAGTGCTTTGCAGCCCACAAAATGAGACATTATCTCTGATGCTCGTGTGTCCCCATCTCTGTTGCCATCATCCATTCTTTTGATCCATGTTTTCCCTGTTCTGACTCCATGACAGGGAAGATGGTATATTCTGGAGATAAATAGCGTACAGATCCTATGGTGCTCTCCTTAACAAACAAGCCATGTAGTGAAAGAAAGGGACAAGAAAAGAGTCCGATATGTTTCTGTTAAGGAAAATACCTGTACTGTGGGAACACAGATGAGGAGCATCCATACAGCCTGGTGGATTAAGACACTGCTGTGAGTAAATGGAACGCAGTAATTCACTCCAACCATGCATTATGGCTTGCAAGGGAAAATCTTTTCCTTCCTATTAGATTTTCCCTCTTAGGATAGTAGAAACTCTATTCCAACGTTGGACTTGGAGGATAATTCAAAGGTAAGAGGAGGTGGCGTCATGCCTTTTAGAAGCTTGACCCTCTGTCCCTTGATTAGGTGGAAGCAAGGACCTAATGGAATTACCCCCAACCATGATTTAAGTCTGGAGTTACCAAGAGCAACCCAGCTAGCCAACAACCCCTCCTGCAGTGCTTCATCTATGGTTTTATCCAACCCTGAAGTTCTGTCAGGCAGCATTTGACTTTTAGCCATGGAGACAACCATACGTCAAGACTAGAGACACTTCTTTGAGACCGAATGTAGCTATTTGAAGTATATTCACTAAATATGGGCTGTGTTGGGATACTGTGGGCCAGGTCTATATGGATGTCCATTTCTTGTCAAAACACTGATTTGTCTTTGAGGGGAAGGTCTACTCGATTGTGAAGCCAATATGCATGTCACAAATAAGCAAATGAAAAGTGTATCTAAAATGGAAAATGTCAGCATTATTCACACAAACTAAAAAACACCAAATTGGCAACCCTCTAATAAAATGAAGATAAAAATCTCTTAAAAGTGAAAAACTGGAGTATGTTATTATGTGCATTGATTCTACATTTTCAAAAGGAAGCAGTCACAGGAGGCTGTGAATCATTTATCATCCTGCCCAGACCTCTTACTCTTTTCTCTCTAAATTTGAAAATGGTGCAATTATTCTGTTATGCTTCATAAAATAGTAAATTATCTCCAATTATTGCAAATTCATAGTGGCGGTAAAATGCTTGTGTAGAACAACACACTCCCCATGGTCATCTTGGAATTTATTACAATATTATAAAATTGCAACTCCGAAAAGAGTTGCAAAAACATGTCTAGCTCATTTTCCTTACTTCTGAGCAGGACTGAGTTGCAAATGATTCCGGAAAAAATAACTATCTAAAGAGAAGGCCCAACAATTATTCTTGTTAGCCACAGGGTTCAATTATACTTATAGAGAGACAGATATTTTCCCCATATGCCACAGTTCTTAATGTTTCCTTATGTTTATGTTCAGCTAAATTCTCAAAAAATCACTTTCTACTTCCTCAACACAAGTGAATGGTCTCTGAACAACAAAACCACAAAATTAAATAAAGAAATCTGTCACTGACTTTGCCCCAGAAGCTTTTGAAAATGCTTTCATTTGTTTGCCTTAATATTTCTATTTTTGTCTGAAAGACAGCACTAGATAGACAAATTTTTAACCACCTCTTCAAAGACTTTGTCCAAGTTCAATGCAAGATTTTGAAAATGTCTTAAGAGTGAAACAATAAGCTAACTTATGCACAGAAACATTTTGTTATTCCCACAGAAACCATAAGGTCAGCATAGCTTTTGATCCACTGATGTTGGAGGACGTTAGTAATTTTCTTAGACTGTAATTAAAAATTTTTGTTGGGAATCTGGGAGATGCTGGAATTCCCCTAAAGTTTTAACATAGTATACTGGTCTCCTTTTGTTACTCAGCACGCCTTCGAGGCTCCCCTCTGAAGTCTGCCCTTCACAATTTAGGGCCGCTTTGAGAATTTCTAGAGCAGTTCTGAGACCAGGTATCTGTCAGTCAGTGAAATCTATATTTAGTCCCTACAAGGTTTCTCTCTTTGCCTCACTCTGAAAATTACAAGGCAGGCTTGTAATATCACTAGAGGTAGGCTCTAGTGATATGAAAACGGTAGTGTACAATCTCCGAAGTGAGAAAGATCTTCTTGATACCTGGATCTGTCACGGACCAGCTAGATGACCTTGGAAATGTCATTTATACTGTTTGAGTCTCAGACCCGTTGGCATTTACATGGAAATAATAACGTCCACCTCAGAGTCAGATAAGGACTGTGATAATTTATGGAAAACAAGTGAGATAGCTAAACACCCTGGTCTCTGGTCCGTGTCTGCAGTTACTGTTTTCTATCTCTGTTGCTGGGGTTCTTGCTGTTAGCAGTATTACCGTGTCTGTGGGAATGATGGAGCATGAAGGCCAGGAAGCCCAGAGAAATTTAGGGTTGGTATTAGCATTCTCTCGGAGAAGTGGTTGGGATTTTACCCTGGCAGTGATATGCACAAGGCACAATGGAAGAAAACTAGCCGACTAGTGAGGAAACAGTGTCTCCTCTGTGCATCACCGTGGGCTGTGTTGCTCGGTCATGTCTGCCTGTTTGTGTCACTGTGGACTGTAGCCCGCCAGGCTCCTCTGTCCGCGAGATTCTCCAGGCAAAAATACTGGCTCTGCTTAGTCGCTCAGTCCTGTCCAGCTCTTTGCCACCCTATGGACTATAGCCGGCCAGGCTCCTCTCTCCATGGGGATTCTCCAGGCAAGAATACTGGAGTGGGTTGCCATGCCCTCCCCCAGGGGATCTTCCCCACCCAGGGATCGAACCCAAATCTCCTGCATTGCAGGCAGAGTCTTTACCATCTGAGGTAAACTCCCCTTGGCTAGCAGGAAAGCCCTCTATGTATTAAGAGAGCACACAAAATCTCTCATAAAATAAAAAATTCTCTACTAAGTATCCCACTTTAGAGAGAAACACCAGGCTTAGAGTATTAATGTAAGACATCCAACATGATTGAACAAGGATTCAAACCTCAGATTTCTGAATCCAAAGTCAGAACCCAAATCCAAAGTCCAGAATCTGAATCCAAACCCTGCTTTCAGGACATCAGTCCTTCCCATAATATTCTTCCCAAACCAGCCAACGTCTTAGTCATCACCTATTTTTAATTCTTGTTGTATGTTCTACTCACTTTATTATAGCATAAATATCTGCTCTACTATCTGTTTCCACTAAATTTTGAGCTCCAGGAGGTCAAAGAGAATTTCTTGTGCATCTCAGTATTTTAAGACCTATACCTGAATCTGAATTCCACCTCTAAAGGCTTGGTGGGCACATTACTTCTTTCCCACCCCAATGAGTGTGACAACTAGGGCTCTTCTGGGCCTCTTTAGAATCTGGAACACCTTTGTGAATGGAGAAACAGGCATGTAGAGACTGGTGAATAATAAAGAGTAATGAAAAAGCCAGGGTATAAAATTTAAAGTGTTTTAATTCTGCACTAAGGATAAATTCTTGATCTGGGGAGTAGCTTTTTAAAAGTCCTATATTAGAAAGATTAATCTAGCAGCAGTGTATGAAGACAGATGAGCAAGAGATGGAGGTTCCAGTAAACTCATTCGTAGTCTAATTAAATTCCCTCTTCACACTGTTTTGCTGCATTTAAAATACAAAAGGTCTGTTGACATTTTTGATGCCTTGATGCATATGGAGAACCATTATATTCTTAAGTGGGTTTTCCCTTTCCTTTTCTGTGCTGTTGTATAATGCAGTCATTATCCGTGTGGGCCCGCAGTCCTCCATGTTAAATTCACCAACTGCTGTTCTGCACATTCCCTCGGCCAATTTATTTCAATTTCAGAAGGAGCAACCAACTCCACAGTGGCTGACTGCCGACTGCAGTTCCACACCATCACTCTTCAGGAGTAAACTCGTATCAAGCAAAAAACTCCCAACATAGGAGCACGGATGCAATCAGTCCCCTGTCAGCAGCAGCAGCTGTGGGCCTGGGAGACCCCATTTTCTCCCATGGGGTGCAGAGCTGCAAGCAACTGATCTGCCTTTAGCACAGGACTGGATTTTTATCCTTTTTAAAAAAAGCTGTAGAGAAGATAAGGGAAAATATATAGGTGGCACAGAGAAGATCGTCAAACTGGTCTTTATTCCACGTAAAAGTTAGGTCATATTTACAGCACAGTTGGTGATAGCCATATATCATAAATGCTTATATTTATTTTTGGAAAAAATTATAGAACTCTCGGGGTAACAGCTTAAAAGTCCAAATTTTCATGGTTAGGGGACTGGAGCCTAAATGTTTAGGAATGTTACAAAAATGGCTATCATCAACTTAAGATAGCTGTATTTACTAAATGAATTTATATCGAAATGGATACATGCGGTAACCAAGTCTAGAACGCAAAGCCAGGAAAGCTTCCCCTTTGCCCGTTTCACCTCCCTGCTCTTGCCTCTTACTTTCTTTATCTGCTATTCCAAATAATCAGATGATCATAGAAATGCTCCTTGACAAGATCCTTTATTTTTGAACTATATTATCAATCCGCCTATCACCTCGCCCTTGCAAATTGCATGTTGTGTGTGGGTGCTCAGTTGCTTCAGTCATGTCCAACTCTTGGCAACACTAGGGACTGTAGCCTGCCAGGCTCCTCTGGCTCCTCTATACCATCATAAAAGTATGATTTTAGTGAAGAAATGAATGTTTCTAGAAATGTATGCACAAGTCTAATGGAGGTTTTTCAGATTTTGATTGTACATCACAAGGGTAAGCATTTTTCAAATGCAGTATTAAGGGAAACTTTTTTCACTTAAGTTGAACCGACAAGTCATTTCATCCTGGTCTACATATAGTTTCCATGTGCAAGTATTGGTGCAGAAACAAATGGCACTCCTTGTCTCTTCTTCTCTTGTTTAAAATGCTAATCCAGTTTACCATCTCTGCTGTGTAATAAAGCAAACAGCCCTAGTACTGAAATTAGAAAGACAAGGGATCATTTAGTGAACCTCAAAGTGGAGTCAAACACTGTATGTGTGTTATCATCTGTAAGTTTCGCGACACAAAAATCAAGTTCTTTTTTCCAGGGAGTTAAGTAATTTACCACATATGCCTTGCTGGTTCCTTAAATGCTTTAACCCCACAGACTTCTGTCCCGAGTGCCCTGTTGTCCTATGGTACATCACATTCCTGGGTGCTCTCATCCCTTTGCATGCTTTCAGTTGCTACTTTTTACTCTCATTACTCTGAAATCCATTATTTCCCACTGAAACCTCTCTCTCAAACCTCAAACCTCATACCTACAGGCCTAACTGCCTAAGATATCTGCCCTTCCTTGTTCCCTAGATACCGCCCACTCCAGATATCCACTAGTGATTTCCCTCTTCTGTCTCCTATATGCCTAAGTGTTGGTTGACACCACCACCCAGCCAGCGTAGGAGAGGACGGGTGTATGCTATCTTTCTCTGTTACCCCAGTATCATTCTATATATTATACCTCCTCAGTATCATCTAAGTACAACTAAAGAGAGTCTATGTCCATCTCTCTACCCTCCCTAACCTCTCTTCACTACATCTATCATCGTCTCTTCCCTAGACTCTCTCTTATCAAGGTCTCCTACCCTCAGACTCACCCCCTCAACACTGCTGGAGAAATCTATATAAATAATATGAATATGCCACGCCCCTTTTGAAAAACCTGTGGCTGTTTCCTATAGAAAGCAGGCTGAGCTCCTTACCAAGTCCATCTTTGATCTGGTCCACGTTTTTTCCCATAGAGCTTCATCTCTCTCCAGCCTTAAGTCCCACTTTATTCTCCAGAAACACCAACTCCTTATACTTCTTTTCATAAATGATTTTTCTTCAGTCATAATATTCCTTCAGCCTGTTGTTTTTCAGTCGCTAAGTCGTGTCCAACTCTTTTCAACCCTATGGACTGCAGCAGGCCAGGCTTCCCTGTCCTTCACTATCAGAGTTTTCTCACATTCATGTCCATTGAGTGAGTGATGCCATCCAACCATCTCATCCTCTGCCACCCTCTTCTCCTTTTGCCTTCAATCTTTCCCAGCACCAGGGTCGTCCAGCCTAGAAGGTCCTATATCTACACCCTCACTTTTTCTAGCTGTTTCTTCCTCACCCTTTAAGATTCAGTAAGTGTCACTATCAGAAGAATTCCTCTCTGGCCCCCTACAAAAATTAGAACGGTGGGGTTTCTATTTGGAAGTTGCTATCTATACGTCTAGAGACTTGACATGACCTCACAGTTTGAGCTTAGGAAGCAGAACTGTATGCTTGCAAATGACCTTGAAAGGCCTAAAAATTGCTGAAACAAAGAGGAACACTTCAAATCCATTGTGGAAGATTCCTTTACTTCCTGAGTTAACTTGTACTTTTTTTTTCTAAGCTAAATTACTTAAGTAGCTGTATTCTTCCCTTGTGTACAGACAGAAACTAATCAGGCATCCTCCAAAGCACAGATGGGAAAATATCCTCTCCCTTCCTCCTTTCTTAATCCCCAGTATAACCAGATGTAGTGAAGATCCCAGCTGCATACTAAAGGCCTGCTGCGGAGCAGTTGGGTCCAAGAGACTGGGCCAGGCAACCAAGCTCAACATCTGTTTGCAAAGGCCTCCCCAAAGCAATGAATTCAGCTCCCCACATCCCTACCCATTCTTCTACTTATGGGAAATATTAGCACACAAAGAAGCAGCCTATACTTACAGAAGAAAATCATTTATCCAAGTCAGAACATTCTTATGTCTTATGTAGTGATGTGAACCTAGTCAACTCAAGAGAACAGTGCAATTAACTTCCATGTAATTTCTTAAATGCAAATTACATCATTTGCAAGGGAACTGCATAGGATAGCTTCCTGGTGTCCATATTTTCTGAATTCAATTGAATAATCAGAGTTTTAGAGTATATAACTTGTTCAAAATAACACATTATCAGTAATACTGGACTTACATGACATCCACTAAGACATTTCTGTTCCCCACATACATTAGCTGAGTTAAATCAACACATTAAAAAAAGGGGGGACTCCATATGAAAAATTTATCAACAAGTTATGTGATGTTTCATGTGATCAGATATGTGATTCCAAGAAGAGACTTTCCTTAAACATTTCACTCTTCTACTTTGGAAGCCATCCAGGCATCATCTGATCGAGATTCACTCATGACTACACAAGGTCAACCTTGAAACCCAAGTCCCCTGACCTAGGAGAAAGTTCAGCTGGACCTTGTAAAGTCCTTTTCTTCAAAAAGTAATGATTCAGGAGTATGAGCCAGTATTTACAGTAGTGAGTTTGCATGCTTCAAATCAGCAGACGTCACCTACGTGTTGTCTCAAATGATCCTTTATGGGACAGTGGGTCTTGGTCCATATCGATACATTTCTTCCATGTACACTCCAGAGTTGGGGTCAGTTTCTCTTCCCTGCAATGACTCTTAGCCTGTATTTTCCTTTTCTTCTCTGGCAAACCCATTTCCCGGTCATGAGGATCCTATTCACATCCACACCACTCACTGCCCTACCTGATTCCCAACATGTGGCACTTGAGTTTAGAAACCAGGAAATGTGCTGCAAGCTACCTCTTTCCCAGGCATTCCTGGACTTGAAATATGAATGTTTTGGGGCTATTGAAACAGGCAACCTCATATGTTAATTGAAAGCAAAAATTTGCTTTGTCTACAGGGTTTTCTAACATCCTAGAACAACCTGGAATAAAATGTAGAATGCACTTTCAAGTGACATCAAATAAATCTAAAAAGGAAGTTAGGCTGCTATTGAATATTGCTATAGCCTTTTGTTAATTTCAGAAGCAGGGTCTCTGTAATGGTGAATTCAAGTTTACTCTTTTCTTCTCTTCCCACTTCGGGCTCTTTAATCCATGCTCACTCTCTGCATCCACCATCACCCATAAGCTCTTCTCGTGCCCCTCCCTGCCTATTTATGACATCAGTTCAGTTTAGTCACTCAGTAGAGTCCTACTCTTTGTGACCCCATGGACTGCAGCACGCCAGGCCTCCCTGTCCATCACCAACACCCAGAATTTACTCAAACTCAGGTCCATCAAGTCAGTGATGCCATTCAACCATCTCATCCTCTGTCGTCCCCTTCTCCTCCTGCCCCCAATCCCTCACAGCATCAGGGTCTTTTCCAATGAGTCAACTCTTCACATGAGGTGGCCAAAGTATTGGAGTTTCAGCTTCAGCATCAGTCCTTCCAATGAATATTCAGGACTGATTTCCTTTAGGATGGACTGGTTGGATCACCTTGCAGTCCAAGGGACTCTCAAGAGTCTTCTCCAACACCACAGTTCAAAAGCATCAATTCTTTGGCACTCAGCTTTCTTTTTTTTTTTTTATTTTATTTTATTTATTTTTTTTTAATTTTATTTTATTTTTAAATTTTACATAATTGTATTAGTTTTGCCAAATATCAAAATGAATCTGCCACAGGTATACATGTGTTCCCCATCCTGAACCCTCCTCCCTCCTCCCTCCCCATACCATCCCTCTGGGTCGTCCCAGTGCACTAGCCCCAAGCATCCAGTATCGAGTATCAAACCTGGACTGGCAACTCGTTTCTTACATGATATTTTACATGTTTCAATATCATTCTCCCAAATCTTCCCACCCTCTCCCTCTCCCACAGAGTCCATAAGACTGTTCTATACATCAGTGTCTCTTTTGTTGTCTCGTATACAGGGTTATTGTTACCATCTTTCTAAATTCCATATATATGCGTTAGTATACTGTATTGGTGTTTTTCCTTCTGGCTTACTTCACTCTGTATAATAGGCTCCAGTTTCATCCACCTCATTAGAACTGATTCAAATGTATTCTTTTTAATGGCTGAGTAATACTCCATTGTGTATATGTACCACTGATTTCTTATCCATTCATCTGCTGATGGACATCTAGGTTGCTTCCATGTCCTGGCTATTATAAACAGTGCTGTGATGAACATCGGGGTACACGTGTCTCTTTCCCTTCTGGTTTCCTCAGTGTGTATGCCCAGCAGTGGGATTGCTGGATCATAAGGCAGTTCTATTTCCAGTTTTTTAAGGAATCTCCACACTGTTCTCCATAGTGGCTGTACCAGTTTGCATTCCCACCAACAGTGTAAGAGAGTTCCCTTTTCTCCACACCCTCTCCAGCATTTATTATTTGTAGACTTTTGGATCGCAGCCATTCTGACTGGTGTGAAATGGTACCTCATAGTGGTTTTGATTTGCATTTCTCTGATAATGAGTGATGTTGAACATCTTTTCATGTGTTTTTTAGCCATCTGTATGTCTTCTTTGGAGAAATGTCTATTTAGTTCTTTGGCCCATTTTTTGATTGGGTCATTTATTTTTCTGGAGTTGAGCTGTAGGAGTTGCTTGTATATTTTTGAGATTAGTTGTTTGTCAGTTGCTTCATTTGCTATTATTTTCTCCCTTTCTGAAGGCTGTCTTTTCACCTTGCTAATAGTTTCCTTTGATGTGCAGAAGCTTTTAAGGTTCATCAGGTCCCATTTGTTTATTTTTGCTTTTATTTCCAATATTCTGGGAGGTGGGTCATAGAGGATCCTGCTGTGATGTATGTCAGAGAGTGTTTTGCCTATGTTCTCCTCTAGGAGTTTTATAGTTTCTGGTCTTACATTTAGATCTTTAATCCATTTTGAGTTTATTTTTGTGTATGGTGTTAGAAAGTGGTCTAGTTTCATTCTTTTACAAGTGGTTGACCAGATTTCCCAGCACCACTTGTTAAAGAGATTGTCTTTAATACATTGTATATTCTTGCCTCCTTTGTCAAAGATAAGGTGTCCATATGTGCGTGGATTTATCTCTGGGCTTTCTATTTTGTTCCATTGATCTATATTTCTGTCTTTGTGCCAGTACCATACTGTCTTGATAACTGTGGCTTTGTAGTAGAGCCTGAAGTCAGGTAGGTTGATTCCTCCAGTTCCATTCTTCTTTCTCAAGATCGCTTTGGCTATTCGCGGTTTTTTGTTTTTCCATACAAATTGTGAAATTATTTGTTCTAGCTCTGTGAAGAATACTGTTGGTAGCTTGACAGGGATTGCGTTGAATCTATAAATTGCTTTGGGTAGTATACTCATTTTCACTATATTGATTCTTCCAATCTACTATCAACAATTATATGCCAATAAAATGGACAACGTGGAAGAAATGGACAAATTCTTAGAAAAGTACAACTTTCCAAAACTCGACCAGGAAGAAATAGAAAATCTTAACAGACCCATCACAAGCATGGAAATTGAAACTGTAATCAAAAATCTTCCAGCAAACAAAAGCCCCGGTCCAGACGGCTTCACAGCTGAATTCTACCAAAAATTTAGAGAAGAGCTGACACCTACCCTGCTCAAACTCTTCCAAAAAATTGCAGAGGAAGGTAAACTTCCAAACTCATTCTATGAGGCCACCATCACCCTAATACCAAAACCTCACAAAGATGCCACAAAAAAAGAAAACTACAGGCCAATATCACTGATGAACATAGATGCAAAAATCCTTAACAAAATTCTAGCAATCAGAATCCAACAACACATTAAAAAGATCATACACCATGATCAAGTGGGCTTTATCCCAGGGACGCAAGGATTCTTCAATATCCGCAAATCAATCAATGTAATACACCACATTAACAAATTGCAAAATAAAAACCATATGATTATCTCAATAGATGCAGAGGAAGCCTTTGACAAAATTCAACATCCATTTATGATAAAAACTCTCCAGAAAGCAGGAATAGAAGGAACATACCTCAACATAATAAAAGCTATATATGACAAACCCACAGCAAACATTATCCTCAATGGTGAAAAATTGAAAGCATTTCCTTTAAAGTCAGGAACAAGACAAGGGTGCCCACTTTCACCATTACTATTCAACATAGTTTTGGAAGTTTTGGCCACAGCAATCAGAGCAGAAAAAGAAATAAAAGGAATCCAAATTGGAAAAGAAGAAGTAAAACTCTCACTATTTGCAGATGACATGATCCTCTACATAGAAAACCCTAAAGATTCCACCAGAAAATTACTAGAACTAATCAATGACTATAGTAAAGTTGCAGGATATAAAATCAACACACAGAAATCCCTTGCATTCCTATACACTAATAATGAGAAAACAGAAAGAGAAATTAAGGAAACAATTCCATTCACCATTGCAACGGAAAGAATAAAATACTTAGGAATATATCTACCTAAAGAAACTAAAGACCTATATATAGAAAACTATAAAACACTGGTGAAAGAAATCAAAGAGGACACTAATAGATGGCACTCAGCTTTCTTTATAGTCCAACTCTCCCATCCATACATGACTACTGGAAAAACCATAGCTTTGACTAGATGGACTTTTGTTGGCCAAGTAATATCTCTGCTTTTTAATATGCTGTCTAGGTTGGTCATAACTTTCCTTCCAAGGAACAAGCGTCTTTTAATTTCATGGCTGTAGTCACCATTTGCGGTGATTTTGGAGCCCAGAAAAATAAAGTCTGACACTGTTTCCACTGTTTCCCCATCTATTTCCCATGAAATGATGGGACCAGATGCTATGATCTTCATTTTCTGAATGTTGAGCTTTAAGCCAACTCTTTCACTCTCCTCTTTCACTTTCATCAAGAGGCTCTTTAGTTCTTCTTCACTTTCGGCCACAAGGGTGGTGTCATCTGCATATCTGAGGTTAATATTTCTCCTGGCAATCTTGATTCCAGCTGTGCTTCATCCAGTCCAGCATTTCTTATGATGTACTCTGCATAGAAGTTAAATAAGCAAGGTGACAATATACAGCCATGACATACTCCTTTCCCAATTTGGAACCAGCCTGTTGTTCCTTGTCCAGCTCTAACTGTTGATTCTTGACCTGCATACAGGTTTCTCAGGAGGCAGGTCATTTATGGGTTAGCTTTAAGATCAGGTTGATGAGTCTGTCAAACTTGTGTACTTAGCCATCTGAGATGCTACCAGAAAGGAAATATTCTTGTTACCTGCTTTCAAAAAATGTTCTGGAGCTCATGTACTGCTTTTTAACGTCCCAAAGAGAGAACTTATAGAGAGAAGTCAAGCCTTCTAGTTGCTTAATTATTAATACTATGTTAAGGTATTAATACTATGTTAAGGTAAAGTCACTCATTCGTGTCTGACTCTTTGTGACCCCACCATGCACTGCAGCCCACCAGGCTCCTCCATCCATGGAATTTTCCAGGAAGGAGTATTGGAGTGGGTTGCCATTTCCTTCCCCAGGGGATCTTCCCAACCCAGGGATCGAACCCAGGTCTCCCTCATTGCAGGCAGACGCTTTACCATCTGAGCCACCAGGGAAGCCCCAAGGTATTGAATGATACACAGCATAGAAGATGCCATGCAGGGCAACTGGTAGTTATTGAGTTCCTAATACATGATAACCAGACATAAACAAAAATGAAAAGTCCTGCCTGTCTTGGTGAAAGGGAACTTAGAAAACTGCATTTTTAGCCACACATTTTAATGTAACTCTTCCCCCCTGATCATTGCTTTCAGCACTCTTTGAAGCAGATACCTGTCTATCATGTTTCCTGGCCAGATTCTTAAGATCTTTCAAATTACAGAAATATAGCACATGTCTTAAGCATATTCTCGTTCTTCAAGCTCATCATCACTCATATAATTAGATATAAAAGACTAGAAGTGATATGAAATTTCTTTGAAACAAGGTCAACAAAAAGATTCACACTCCAAACAAGTGTGTGAATTTTTAACTAGTTTCCTAAAATTAATTTGGGAGAAGTTTTTCAGTTGGAAAACTTTCCTATAAATTGGGCTATTTTGAACTTCATTATATCTAATTCAGATTGAAATGTGGTAACTAAAGAAAATTTAATTGGTCATATATATTCATTTTATTGCCTAGAATTAAGGCTGGTAAGTTTGAATGAGAGATATGAAAATATTTGAGTGACATGATGATATTTAAGCTGATTCTTTATTTCCACCAAGTTCTTCAGTTCAGTTCAATTCAGTTCAGTCATTCAGTCATGTCTGACTCTTTGTGACCCCATGAACCACAGCACGCCAGGTCTCCCTGTCCATCACCAACTCCCAGAGTTTACTCAAACTCGTCTCCATTGAGTTGGTGATACCATCCAGCCATCTCATCCTATGCCATCCCCTTCTCCTCCTGACCCCAATCCCTCCCAGCATCAGGGTCTTTTCCAATGAGTCAACTCTTCACATGAGATGGCCAAAGTATTGGAGTTTCAGCTTTAGCATCAGTCCTTCCAATGAACACCCAGGACTGATCTCCTTTAGGATGGACTGGTTGGATCACCTTGCAGTTCAAGGCACTCTCAAGAGTCTTCTCCAATACCACAGTTCAAAAGCATCAATTCTTCGGTGTTCAGCTTTCTTCACAGTCCAACTCTTACATCCGTACATGACCACTGGAAAAACCATAGCCTTGACTAGACAGACTTTTGTTGACAAAGTAATGTCTCTGCTTTTGAATATGCTATCTAGGTTGGTCATAACTTTCCTTCCAAGGAGTAAGCATCTTTTAATTTCATGGCTGCAGTCACCATCTGCAGTGATTTTGTAGCCCAAAAAAATAGTCTCACACTGTTTCCCCATCTATTTCCCACGAAGTGATGGGACCAGATGCCATGATCTTCGTTTTCTGAATGTTGAGCTTTAAGGCAACTATTTCACTCTCCTCTTTCACTTTCATCAAGAGGCTTTTGAGTTCCTCTTCACTTTCTGCCATAAGGGTGGTGTCATCTGCATATCTGAGGTTATTGATATTTCTCCCCAGAATCTTGATTCCAGCTTGTGCTTCTTCCAGCCCAGCATTTCACATGATGTACTCTGCATATAAGTTAAATAAGCAGGGTCACAATATACAGCCTTGATGTACTCCTTTTCCTATTTGGAACCAGTCTCTTGTTCCATATCTAGTTCTAACTGTTATTCCTGACCTGCATATAGGTTTCTCAAGAGGCAGGTCAGGTGGTCTCATATTCCCATCTCTTTCAGAATTTTCCACTGTTCATTGTGAGCCACACAGTCAAAGGCTTTGGCATAGTCAATAAAGCAGAAATAGATGTTTTTCTGGAACTCTCTTGCTTTTTCGATGATCTGGCAGATGTTGGCAATTTGATCTGGTTCCTCTGCCTTTTCTAAAATGAGCTTGAACATCTGGAATTTCACAGTTCACGTATTGCTGAAGCTTGGCTTGGAGAATTTTGAGCATTACTTTACTAGCATGTGAGATGAGTGCAATTGTGCAGTCGTTTGAGCATTCTTTGGCATTGCCTTTCTTTGGGATTGGAATGAAAACTGACCTTTTCCAGTCCTGTGGCCACTGCTGAGTTTTCCAAATTTGCTGGCATATTGAGTGCAGCACTTTAAAAGCATCGTCTTTTAGGATTTGAAATAGGTCAACTGGAACTCCATCACCTCCACTAGCTTTGTTCATATGATGTTTCTAAGGCCCACTTGACTTCATATATATTAAATTCTTAATTATTTTGAGAAAGATTGTTTTTATCTCCCCCATACATCCCTAGCCTTCAAGTAATAATTCTAACTATTAATCTAATTTGCTCTATTTTTTAAAAATAAATGATGATATCTCCTAAGGTGATCATGAACATCCATCATTTCTATAAGCAATTTGATTAAAAATGAAGGATTATGATAAGAAGAACCTAGTTTTACAAGATAGTATTTCTTCCTTCCATTTGGAGACAAGTTCTACAGAGTCACCCAATGTGTGTTTAATTCACTTACGAGGGAGAAAGAATGAATATCCTTCAGAGGCTTCAAACCAACCTGCCATTTATTCCCCATGTTTCCAATAGGCTCTAAGACTAAACAAAAGCAGTTGTTCTTGGATTCCTACCTTCAGCTTCCATCTATTTAAAAAGGTGTTTGCAATATCAAAAGATATAAGATTTGAAAGAGATCTTAGGCAGTCATCTAGTCTAATGCCTTTTTTTTAACTGATGAGGACACTGAACCCCAGAGGAATAAAGTGACTTGCTCAAAAATAAATAAATAAAAGTAAATTTAAAAAATAAAATAAAAAGTGTCTGATGCTGACTGCCTCAACATTGCAGTTGCCATCATCCAGTTGAAATCTTTGGGCCAGGCCACTGTTCTGAAGGTATTCATCTCAATGGTGGTGGTGGTGTATGTGTAGGGAGTAGTTGTGAGAGAGAAAATAGGAAAGAATACATGTCCTATTAACAAAGTTATAGAACTGATTTTCTGATTCCTTAACTATCACATCAGAAATCACATAGGGGAGAGTATGAAGAATCTTATAGAAAACAAAATAGGTAATTATGTTAAAAATAATAACATGTAATGGTTAATTCATCTGATCCTCTAGATACTAAGAGCAGCCCCACTCTATAGATGAGGAAACAGAGGCTCGCAGGGATTGAGTGACTTATTCAAGCTTGAAATCACAGCACTATATTATGGTAACACAAACATTTTATTTAGTTACATTTTAGAAACACAGTCCCTGCACGGGTGCTCTGTCATGTCCGACTCTGCAATCCCATGGACTGTAGCCCTCCAGGCTCCTCTTTCCTTGGGATTCTTCAGGCAAGAACACTGGAGTGGGTTGCCATTTCCTTCTCCAAGGGATCTTCCAGACCCAGGGGCTGAACCTGCATCTCCTGTGGCTCCTGCATTGGCAGGCAGATTCTTTACCACTGAACCACCTGGGAAGCCCATTAGAAATACATTTGCTGCACAAATCTGGTTCTTTTGTGCATATAATTTTACTATATTTTCTCCACTGGCTAAAATACAATTGAAGCATTTTACATTTCCTTAAATGACAGCAGGTGTCTATAGGTTTTGTTTTCCATTTTTGCTGTTAGACTCACTGGGCTCAAATTAGCAATTCCCCATAAACCTGAAATAAACAAGAATAGTTTTTAAAAGTTAACAAGTAAAAGTTCTGTATATTCTTGACCAGTAAATTAATAAAGGAGAAAAAATTCCAGAATAGCACTGCTCTTCCCCTTAAGTGAATAGAAGACGAGTTAAGGACTCTTTCAGATGCTAATGGGGAAATATTAATATATTTCCCTACTCTGCTTCTTTTTCATTGATGCTCTTGTCATATTTTTAACTAATATTTATCAAGCACATACTATATGCCAGACACTCTAATGAGAACCTGCTGCTGCTGCTGCTAAGTCGCTTCAGTCGTGTCCAACTCTGTGCAACCCCATAGACGGCAGCCCACCAGGCTCCCCCGTCCCTGGGATTCTCCAGGCAAGAACACTGGAGTGGGTTGCCATTTCCTTCTCCCATGCGTGAAAGTGAAAAATGAAAGTGAAGTTGCTCAGTCGTGTCGGACTCTTCACGACCCCGTGGACTGCAGCCCACCAGGCTCCTGAACCTACACTGATATATTCGATGCTTCCCACAACCCCATGGGGCTTTCATGAACTACATCACTGTGAAACTTTCAAACAAAACCCTCATATACTGAAGACCAAGACTTATATTCTCAAAGCTAACCTCAAATTCACATTTCTGACTCTGCCCTAAGCATAGACAGAAATCTATGGTCTTTCAGATTATGCAGCCTGCCTTAGGGAGGAATTCCCAGCACCAACACGATATAATGGGAATAGCAGACACCCAGTGTTTGAATATACTCTGCAGCTTTCTTATTGTATCATCTTAGAGACAAAATCCAGTCCTCAGAACGTCCATTCCCTCATGCAAAAAAAAAAAAAAAAAGGATACCAAACCCAAGATGATTATGAGGAAGAAAATTAATATCAGCATATTTAAAGTAAAGAGCTTATATCTTTATTAGGTAGTTCATGTGTGTGTGTGTGTATGTTTATATACACATACATAGACTGTGTGTGTGTGTGTGTGTGTGTGTGTGTACACATCTTGAGAGAGAGTGGCACTACTAAAGGTGTAATATGCTAGAATTGTCACAGAAGTAACTCCAATGACAAAGCTACTTTGGAAGGATTATATATGCAGTGTCAAACGACCTCATTTGGGGTGTCTTATCTGGACGACTTCAAAATGGTGTTGGTAAAAAAGTATATTTAGACCCAGAATAAGGTAGGGCCTCATATGTCCTGGGTCACTAAGTGAACTGCTGTGGAGGGTTGCTAGAGTAAGAGATACAGGATTAGTGACTCTATTACCGTATCTTAGACTCAAGATTGAAGTTAGGGTAGGGTCTACCAGTTACATGAGTTCTGTTTGTCAGCTCTGTGATGTTAGTACCAAAGTCACTAAAATCTTAGGACTTCAACTTAAGAATTAGCACTCAAGCTACTTGATTACAGCTTGGTGTCATTCAGATTCATGGGAGACCCCACCCCTGGTGAAGGACCACACTTCACCAGGAGGCTGTTGGCATTCTGCTGGCAGTTCTCTCTTGGCATTGAATCTATTATCTCACCTAACCTACAATGTAGCCCCAAAGCTTTATATCCTATTCAACCAAATAAAGGCTTAGGAATGATCTAGACCTACCTCCCATTCAAAGTAGTCAAATGACATTTGTTACTTAAGCGTAATCCCTTAATCCTTTAGAGCCTCTTCCCCATCGCTGAAGCTGTTCATCAGAGTATTCTTCCCAGAGGCAGAAGCAAATTTTGATACAGTTTTCTCCACTTCTTACAATTCATAGATTTATTTTAGTGCCACTTATGCATTGGTTTTCTGGAAAATGCCAGACTAACCTACCCTTAATCTGACTTTCCCTTAATTTAGCACTGGTTGCAAGAAAGATATGGAAAAAGTCAGGACTATTTCTGTCATGAAATTAATGGAGGGTCAAGAGTTTAGTAATATTTAAAAGCAAGAGCTTTGAAGCCAGCCTGATTTGTATTATATCTGAGTCTGAGAATTATTGCCATGTGCATATGAGTAAGCTACTTAATATTATAAGACCTAGGAACTATAAAGGAATAAAAATAGCACCTAGCTCAGAGGACTGATATGAGGATTCTGGGTAAGTCCTCAGCAAAGTTGTCCTGAAGACTGGGAGAACAGCGGGCAGGAAATGGCTATTATAGAGCGGGTCAGCATGCGCCTTTCCTTTTCTTCCGCCCTCCCCTGGGAAGGATCTAGTCCATGAAGCTCTCTCGTGCTACCAAAATCCTGCCTCAGTGTGGCTCTTTTTGTTTCCTGTTGCTGCTTCTGCTGCTAGGTCGCTTCAATCGTGTCCGATTCTGTGCAACCCCAGAGATGACAGCTCACCAGGCTCCCCTGTCCCTGGGATTCTCCAGGCGAGAACACTGGAGTGGGCTGCCATTTCCTTCTGCTGTCTTTAATCTGCCATATATAAGAATAAAACCTGAGAATAAAAACAATGATTACCTTAAGAGCAATAGAACAGCTCTTTTGTAGGAATAAATGTTGAATCATGTTGGCAGGGGTGACTAATATGAGTTAAAATTGTTGACATTCAGCTATTTAAGAAATTAAATGTCTAGCCAGGCAGAGAGAGAGCAGAAAGATGTAGATGGAACTTAGGTAAATTAATGCATGGATGGAAAGACAGACATAGAATCATATATGGGTGGATGGCTGGACAGACAAAAAGGTAGACATATGCCTAGATGGACAGGTTGACAGAAATAGATTCAGAAAGATGAAATCATGTACATTGGATGGATGGATAGATAGATGGATGTCATGTTATGAATAAGGTATGAGAAACATCGTGGAATGGAATTCAAGATAAAGAGGGAAATTATTAGAACCCTATCTCCCTTTTGAATTGCAACCAAGCAAACTTAACATTTCAAGCCTGTGATCTTCAGACTGCAGCACGTTGTTCTCAAGTTACAAGACAAACCTGTTACATTTTCCTAGAAATTCTGTAGTCTTCAAGTAGTTGGGAAGAACTTTTTGTTTGTTTCAAAAATTATAAATATATAATGCAATAAGGTATAAAGGTATAAATATATAATGCAATAAGGTATAAAGGCATTTTTTTAAGAAAAAAAATCATGAGAGTTTATGTTAGAAAAGAGTGACCTTGGGTTACAGTCCCCTAGACTTTCCTGATGATATCCCTTCTTTCTTCTTTGTCTTTATGGGCAGTTTGGTTGAATATTTTAGAAACACGTTGTTAGTTAAAGAGTCACAACAATTGGTGTGGTCTGAAACACAAACTCTTTACAATTTTTGTTTTGTTTTTACTTCAGCAACGCATATATTAATTTTTGCTAAAACCAAACACACATGCTATTAAGGTCAATGAAAAATTAAGCATCACAGGCTGTGAGATGCAGTGGAGAACAGGGCACAGTCTGCCATGAGTAAGAGCCAAAAAGCACAGACACATGTCGAGGCAAACACCCAGTAGGCCCATGAAACTTGCCCCTTGTGGGTCTGTGAGAGAGCAGTCAGGTCAATGAAAACTGTATGAGAAGGAAGAGTCACTACAGAAGGAACTGAATTGCAGCAACCGTGGGTGCTTTCCTAAACCCATCTAGAAACGTTGATGGACTCTGGGAGGAATTCTATTGCAAAATATACTGCCTCATTCACCATATTTGACTATGAGTTTCTACAAATTTAGTATTTGAAATGGTGCTAAAAATGCAAAATGTTTGGGAATCTCTGGGTTAAATTTTGCAGTTTAGATCAGGAGACTTACTGTTAGCAGAATGCCATAACCAGATGGAGAGAGAGACTTTTTAATAAATGAATCTAAGTATAAATGTGTAAAATTCCATTTAAGTCATAGGGCTTTGTGTGGAATATAGAGTTATATCAAAGATTATTTAATCTGTGTGTAACATTTTCAAAGATGTTTTATTTTGCAAATGGATACAGATCTCGCAAATGGACAGATGGAGAGAATTACCTACAAACAAAACTCAAATAACACTTTTAAGGGAAATTTGAAGATCTTTCTCAGAAACCCTTCTATAAACAAGTAAACTTTTCTTTGTTCATAAAAACTGGGAAATTTGCTAATATTCATCAGAAATTCTTAGGCATATTGTCATGATCAATGGAAAATTTTTTGATCTGGAAGGGGTTGTTTTTCAAAAATTGCATGTTTTTCCACAGTGAACTATAGGCGGCTATACAATTTATATACTAAAATAGGACACTATTGAGAGTTAGACACGGTGCTAAAACAAATTAAAAAGTATCGCTTGATCTATACCGGGCTTGCCAAATGCAACTGGAACACATATTCACTCTAGGAATAACTGCCATTACCTGGAAGTCATTTTCATCCCATGCCTTGTTTTGTCTGTCATCACTAACCTAGTGGAGATGAGTCATTATTGCTCCAAGACAGTTTGTGGGTGTCGTGTTTTGGTACTCTTGAGAGCCTAGGAACCAGCTACCTTGATTCTCAGTCTTTTCCAGAATGTTGTGTAGCAAAGAGCTTTGGCAGGTAGCAATCCAGAGCAAAAGTTAGGCTGGTTTCTTTGCATATCATACCAAAGATTCGGGTTTTCTAAGCCTCCGTCTCAGCTGTGACACCAGTCCCTTATGTGCAGCTCATCCACATAATCCTCCTGAGACCTGGACCGTCAGAGGGGATTGAAAAAGGAAGCTCACGCCGCTTGCTGTGCCGTGCATAGAAATCCTGTGTCTTTGGCCCTGGAGTTTCCTGTCTTCTGCCAGCATCCATGGATTTGTGATGGCTCCCTTGTTAACTTACGTAGGGCAAAATCTTAGTTGTTTCATAGCTCTTAACACACGTGGATAGGGCAAGAGCAGAACAAATCACAGTTGCAATAATCATATTTAATCTAACTGAGTCCTAGACAGGGCACGGGACAGCGGTCCAGAGATAAATTGTAATCTCGCCAGACTATAACCTTTTTTGAGTGAAAGAACAAATTACTCCATTTCTCTCTGGCCCTCAATGTTCTCATCTATAAAATAATCAGAGGAGGGAAGTAGCCTTTTAAGGTCCTGATGATTTTAAATTCTTTGGATTTGTAATTCTTTCAGTATTCCCATAACTCTCTCCCTCATTCCCACCATGTGATTTATATATGTATCTTATAAATATGTATGGTGTGTGGTATACGGTAACGACATATACCAGAGTCACAGAATATTAGCCTTCAGAAGTTCCTCAGAGACAATCTCTTCCAGGTATTTCCATAACTGTGCTCTAATAAACTCCAGGATTCTTCAAAGAAGATTTGGAAACTCCAAGATTCTTGATTGTTTTATTTTTCATGTTAAGTATAAACTAGTTTTTAAATTGAAACAAAACCACATCGATATTGAAATGTGTTATAAGCTAAATGCAACCACAGAGACCAACAAGAAGGGACGCAGCCTCACGGACCTTACACGCTGCAAGTGCCGTACAGTCTAATTTCGAAAATAAACCTACACGGAAAAAATTACTTCTTTTGACTGCTATTTAAATGAGTTAAAAGCAACAAACCACTTTGAAATGCTGATTTTATCCATCAAAGACCTGAAACACTGATGTATTACAGGACTGTTAGATGTCTGATGAAAGGGAATATAATGAATTGAAGAGAGAGAAGTAAAGAAGGGAAGTGGAGGCAGAAAAGCTAACTATATATGGGACTACTATAACTTAGTTGAAATTTATTTTTCCTTTGATTTGAGAATCCTATTGTTTCTTTTGAGGTTAAAAAGTTGAGTACTGCAATAATTTGGAGTGTGGGTTTACTGCAGTAGCTTTTCTTTCTACTAGAAAACCATTATTAAAGGTTTCCTTGAACATAAATGCTTCCTTGAACAAAAAGTTTTCTTTTGTTCTGGCTTGGTGATGCTATGTCCAGAGGTGAAAGGATGGATCTGAACTTCAGAGGAACGAGCCAGAGTGGAGAAGAGATGTGTGTAAAAGGCAATATGGACAGAGAAACAGAATCCAATGGCTGATTCATGTGCAGAAACATCTAAACGCTGTTCTTGCATCTAAGTGACTGGGGAAATGATGCAACTTTGATAGAAGTAGGAAGCTTGAAGAGTAACCAGTTTGGAAAAGAAAGATTACAAGCACAGGTTAAGAAAGTTGGAGTTTGATGAGATAGCAGACCATCTGGTATAAATCCCTAATGAACAGACCAGAGCCCAGGATAAAGGCCTTGGTAGAAACACAGATTTGGTAGTCATCTGTGTCCAGACTGCAGGCTTCAGGTATCAGAAATTACCCGTTATTCTTGAATCTGGACGTGCTGGTCAATACTGGCAATTTCCTGCCACTCTTCCCAAAAAAAAGTCCACATTCTGATTTCAGTGTGATTCAATAAATTGTGTCAAATCTCAAACACCATTTTCCTTGTTGCAGGGTGTCAAACCCAAATCTACCTTCTCTTTAAAAGTTTTTAAGAGCAGTGTTGTGCATATATAAACTGAATAATTACATCTTCCTTTCCCTGAGCAATATGGAAGTGTGAGAAAATAATAAAAAAACATTTTCACCAATCACTACAAGTAATTCCAGTTTACAAAGGCATGTTTGAATGATCATGAAAGCAAAGGAGACCTGACAATTTCTGTCAGTTTGTGGGATGTATAGCATCATCAGAATGACAAGGTAAATGCCAAGGAGCATTTTTCTGAATGTTGGGAGAATTCACTGGGAATTCAGCAGAAGCGAATGGAAAATGTCAGGGTAACGAAGATGATTTTGTACTTTAGCACACACTGATGATTGGAACATAGCAAGATTTGATTGTGGCTTCATGAAGCTATGAAATCCAACTTTCAGAGACACTGCATATACTAGACTATACTAGAATGCTCCTTTATTTTACATTCAAGGTTTTGTTTTCTTTTAATATATACTCTTTTTAGTAATATATTATTTGGTTAGTATAGCAATATATGTCTCACTCATTAAATTTCAAACCTTGAATTTGAACATATTTTTCTACCTTTGTGTCTTTGTAAGCATAAAATTATTCTGTGCTTTTCTCAGATACCAATAAATAAGTAACAAGAGTTCAATGTCTATCAATCATATGTCTAAAACAAGGCTGAACATTATGGAAGTTTAAGACAGAAGAAATTAAGATCTACTGGGGAGGTGAGATTAGATAGGCAGAACTATTCAACTTTCTTTCTGCGATAAGGAAAATTAAGAGTTGGGTGCAAATACCTCCTTGGTTGACATGAGCATTTGGCTTTTGATCAAAAAAGACACTTATGGGGATATTAGTCTGTTCCAGTCCATGGCTTTACTTTTAGGTCAGCAGGACCCGGGTTGGTGTCAGTGAGTGGATGCTTATTCTCTTGGCAGTAGTTGAAGGATGGAGGGCTTCAGACATCTTTTGGAGTGGTTGAGTTTTTGGAAAAAATAAGATCCTAGCAAGAGCAATTAGAATAAGCTGCTAATTAAAAGCTTTTGATATCTCAGTTGGAGGAAGGCAAATCAATGTGGCAAGCTTTCACTCCAAGTCATAATCATTGTTCTGAATCCCAGACGGGTAGCCTGAGACAACACTGCCTGGAAATTTCCTTACAGGAAATTTGCTTGAAGGGACTTGGGTTGAGTTCAGTCTAGACTGGAAAATATGCTTAAAATAAATGGGGAATGTTAAAGTTTAACATTTAGACAGAAAATCACTTAATTTTCCATTATTATAAAAATAAATATATCATTCTCATTAGTAGAGCAGACATCATTTCAGCTGCTATCTATTGTGCTCTTATGAACAGCCAGACATCTGCTAACTGCATTATCTTGGTTAAACTCACATAATATTATAGATTGGTATTTTATCCCATTTTTATAGAGGAAAAAACAAAACCCTGAAGAAGTTAAGTAACTTGTTCAAGATCCATCAGCTCACAAGAAGTGAGGCTGGGATTAAAACCCAAACCTGCCAACCCCAAAGTCATCTTGTTAATCACTGTCTGGTATTACCAAACTTGACCAGCAGTGAATTTCACAAACTAATGTGCTAGGTAAGTTAGTTCCCAACCTCACATAGACCTCTACTCTCCAAGTATTTCTTTTATATTGCACATTACTGATAAGCTATTTTCCAAAGCTTCTAATGATAACATTATAATAATGACAATTATTATTGAAGATGACCAGTGTATTTTGGCCATGTAATTTTCATTTTTAACATGTTATCTAACATGTGGTTTTTCTTAACTAATTCTTCTTAGCCAATAATTTGTTTCTGTTAGAAGAAAAAAATTTGTTCAATGAGGTTATTACATGTAAATGGTAAGTCTCTTCTATTTATTAAAAAAAAAAGTTTCTTGTGTTTTTCATTAATTATAATGGCACTGATCAATTTTAAATATGGGTTCTCTCACATATTAAAATTGATTTTTCTCTCCACTTTTATTAGTGCAGATATTATTCATCTGGAAACAAGAAAACTTATCAATTATTTTCATTATTCCATATATGAAATGTATGGTTAGTCATTTCTGTAGATCATATCAAATATTTGTTCCAAAGTATTATTACTTTGCATCCAAAGACATCAATGACAAGTTAGATCTCTCATTTATTAAATGACTGGTATGTTTCAGGTACTACACTTAGAACTTTTTTTGTACTTGGTACTTTATATCCACTGTATCATTAATATCCATGACTATCCCACAAAGTAGCTATCATTTCCCACAATTAAACAAGAGCAGCGTGATTCAGAGATGTTAAGTAACTCTACTAAGTCATAAATTAGATGTGACAAAAGCTTTTCCCAAAACCAAGACTATCTCCACCCTGACGGTAAACTTTTACCTTGTCACTGTGCTTCTACCGAGATACCTTTGAAAATATTGAAAATTAGATTATCAGTGTAGAAATAAGATCTTGAGCATGTTTAATTTTTGGTTTTCCATGGGGTGGCAGAATCAGACACAACTGAGTAACTATGCATATATGCACTTCATAAACATTTTAAGACATATTCTTTAATCTTAGATGAATAAGGATTAAATGTAGTTGTAACTCTATAGTTTATTTGTTTATACATTCAATATCACATCAACCCTTTGTTAGCATGGCTGACCTTTCCCAGCACTGGTATTTATGTAGAGGATCATGTTTTTGAATTAACTATAGATATTTCTTTACCCCTGCACAAATTTCTTTTCTGCCACATTATTAGGAGATGTTTATTCTACTCTGCAAGCAGTGATGCATAAAAATATGATTGTAGATATTCATGTCCTTTTTCAAGCCCAAACACATACTGATTTAACCATCACATCATTCATTATGACACATAGAGCAGTGTAAATAATTAATATTGATTTCCCTGATCTTACCTATAACTATACAGCTTTCACTAGTACTGACTGACTGATAAATACTTTACCTCTGAAGCTCTCTGATGCTTAAATACTTAATTTCCATTTCATAGCTCACTAAAAATATTGCTGAGATGCATACCAAAAAAAAAAAAAACCTACCAAAAAAGCAGTAATTCAAACTAATAATTTAAGAAACCAACTGAAGCCAAAAATATCTTTACGATTTTAAAAAGATATCACTAGAAACTTACATTTCAGCATCAAATTTATATTTTCAAGCTCAATGAAAGAGACATAAACATCATTGGTCTTTAATGAAAGCTTGAAAAGTATTTTATAGTATTTTCTAAATACAATAATACTAAAAGGTAGTAGTCTGTTAGAATTTATAGTCTACTTCCTAATTTACAAACAAATCACTCTCTCTAACTTTTATTCACTTCTTCCTTGTTCATAGATCTGCAACTTTGGGCAAGTTACTTAAATTCTTCAAATTATCATTTCCTCACCTTAACATGTAAAATAAATGCATGGATTAAATGAAAATATGTGTATGTACATTTTATATATATATATATATATATATATATATTTGTTGAGATAAATACATTAAATGCTATCTATCAGGATATAGATATTGTATGGTTTTATATATATATATAAAATCTCACAGAAACAATGCCTCCATGCATCCATACATGTCATGGACTCTCGATAAGTATAATTTCCTTCCCATTTGGTTTTCCTTTTCATATATATATTGTACACTAGGTACACATCCATTAACTATATTGTATTTTTTTCTCATACTGTAAACTATATGTATAAAGTACAATGTGTAAATATGCATTATACTTTACCCTATTCTGTATCACCTCTGCATCACAATCTATATACATATTTGTTAAATACCTTATATTTTTCAAGGCCTTCACTCAGGAAGGAACAGAATGAGGTAATTGCTTCATATACAAAATTTAAGATGATACAAAAAAATCCATAATCAAGTAAATATTTAAAGCAATTTTTTAAAATCAGAATTTATCAAAAGTCCATGATAGATAAATACAATAACAACATTTTAAGGAAAGGCGAAATCAATATTGGCGGTCCCTCCTTTGCCCTAGGCTCTGTTAGGGCTCAGCCCAGCACTGCCGTCACCAGAAGTACTTAGGCATGTTTCAGCGCTCTCAGCATCTCTGTAGGAAAAATATTCAGCATGTCTGTGTTCTTACTCCCAGGCCTCTTGCATGTGGTAGCTCACAGCCTGTTTTTTCCCCGTGTTTAAGGCTAAAAGCTTTAAGGTTTGAAATTGGAGATACCAATAAAGGCTGAAGTAAGAGCTGAGAACTTGACAAATTAAGAATGGGAGAGGGCAGAGCATCAGAGACCCAGTGATGAGAGAGCTTTTGTTCTAGAATATGCCAGCCTTGAAAAGGCCAAGGACTACTGTCTCTTTGCTCATTCAGCTTCCATCATCCAAGAAGGATTTCTGACCATGACATGTTTCTATAATGATCTGGGGAGGCCCTGAATACATTTCTGGTACATAAGCCTGTGACTGTAACAAAGTACTCCAGAATTATTTTCCTTTCTGTTGGAGTAGGGGAGAAAATTTGGAAAACTCAGCAGTGGCCACAGGATTGGAAAAGGTCAGTTTTCATTCCAATCCTAAAAAAAGGTAATATCAAAGAATGTTCAAACTACTATAAAACTGAGCTCATTTCACATGCTAGCAAAATAATGCTCAAAATCCTTCAAGCTAGGCTTCAACAGTATGTGAACACAGGACTTCCAGATGTTCAAGACGGATTTAGAAAAGGCAGAGGAACCAGAGACTAAATTGCCAACATCCGATGAAACATAGAAAAAGCAAGGGAATTCCAGAAAAACATCTACTTATGCATCTTTGACTACATTAAAGCCTTTGACTGTATGGATCACAACAAGCTGTGGAAAATTCTTAAAGAAATGGGAATACCAGACCACCTTACCTGCCTCCTGAAACCTGTATGCAGGTCAAGAAGCAATAGTTATAACTGGACATGAAACAATAGACTGGTTCCAAATTGGGACAGGAAGATGTCAAGGCTGTATATTGTCACCCTGCTTATTTAACTTATATGCAGAGTACATCATGTGAAATGCCGGGCTGGATGAAGCACAAGCTGGAATCAAGATTGCTGGGAGAAGTATCAACAACCTCAGATACACATTAGATACCACTCTAATGGCAGAAAGCAAAGAGGAACTAAAGGAATAACTTGATGAAGATGAAAGAGGAGAGTGAAAAGGCTGGCTTAAAACTCAACATTTCAAAAACTAAGATCATGGCATCTAGTCCCCTATCACTTCATGGCAAATAGGTGGGGGAAAAGTGGAAACAGTGACAGATTTTATTTTCTCAGGTTCCAAAGTCACTGCAGACAGTGACTGCAGCCATGAAATTAAAAGATGCTTGCTCCTTGGAAGAAAAGCTATAACAAACCTAGACAGTGTATTAAAAAGCAGAGATGTCACTCTGCTGACAAAGGTGTGTATTGTCAACGCTATAATTTTTCCAGTAGTCATGTATGAATGTGAGAGTTGGACCATAAGAAGCCTGAGGGCCAAAGAATTGATGTTTTCAAATTGTGGTGCTGGAGAAGACTCTTGAGAGTCCCTTGGACTGAAAAGAGATCAAACCAGTCAAACCTAAAGGAAATCAATTCTGAATATTCATTGGAAGGACTGCTGTTAATACTTTGGCCACCTGATGCAAAGAGCCTACTCTTTGGAAAATACCCTGATGCTGGAAAAGATTGAAGGCAGGAGGAAAAGGGGATGACAGAGAATGAGATGGTTGGATGACATCACTGACTCAATGCATGAGTCTGAGCAAGCTCTGGGAGATAGTGGAGGACAGGGAAGCCTGGCGTATTGCAGCCCATGGGGTCACAAAAAGTTGGACATGACTTGGCAACTGAACAACAAATAGACAAAAATGCCTGATAATTAACAGTTTTCTAAGTATTCAGTATATGTAGAGTTGATTTTAATAGTGTTTTTAAAAAAAATTTAACATTAATTTTTAGTTGGAGGATAATTATTTTGCAATATTGTGTTGCTTTCTGCTATATATCAACATGAATCTACTTTGGCCACCTCATGTGAAGAGTTGACTCATTGGAAAAGACTCTGATGCTGGGAGGGATTGGGGGCAGGAGGAGAAGGGGACGACAGAGGATGAGATGGCTGGATGGCATCACCGATTCGATGGACATGAGTTTGAGTGAACTCCGGGAGTTGGTGATGGACAGGGAAGCCTGGCATGCTGCGATTCATGGGGTCACAAAGAGTTGGACACGACTGAGTGACTGAACTGAACTGATACATATGTTCCCTTCTTTTTGAACTTCCCTCCCACCTTCTACCCTTCTAGGTTATTACAGAGCACAAGATTTGAGCTCCCTGAGTTATACAGTAAACTTCCACTAGCTATCTAATTTTAATTGTGCTTTTGAAAAATGGAATTGAAAAAAAATAAATAAAAAAAAAAAAAAAGAAAAATGGAATTGGTCCATCCTCTGTCTACAATGTTTTTTGTATTTTATATTGCACCTATTCCTAAATATTTACATCTGCATTTACTAAAGCCAAATTATAACGAAGATAGTGCTTGATGTGACTTGGTTCGGATTACTCTTTCCCTGAAACAAGAAACATTGCCCACTTTGGTTTACTCCAGGGCAAAGAATTATATCACCAGTAGCAACCTGGTATACAGATTAACCAAGCCATGGAGTAGAATGAATAGGTGACAGTGTTTCTATGCCTCGGTTACCAAGTTATGCACAAAACATATCAGCAGTGAGTGTGGCCATGTATGCACCATTTCATGTGACCTAGGAATGTCAGGAAAAGACCACAGGAAGCTACAGAAAGTCCCTGATTTTTTTAACAGGTATGCTGAAATGAACGGAAATGCAACGGCTCCCCACAGCAGGAGCAGATAGGCAGCATATGGCTTTTCTCTTGCCCCTGGCTTCCCTGAGGGGCATGCAGCTGCCAGACTCCCTTCATCTGGGAAGGTCCTGCTAGCACTGAAAATATAGCCAAGTCCTTACTATGCCACAGTCTCTGAATACATGGGCTCTATGACACCAGGAAGACACAGGCTAATAACCCATGTGCTTCCATTAAGGGAGTATTTACACACTTTATAGACTTCAGATTCTTCTGCAAACTTTTCCCAAGAAGCTCACATTTGCTTCTGTAAAAGAAAGAGGAATTGGGTTTCCTTCACAGTATATCTGCCTCTAGAATTCTGGCTTGTCTAGAACACTCCTTGATTTAGTACACTTTAACTAGGCAGTTTCTATATACAATTTGGTCTGAAGATAACAGCAGATTAACATCTCTGAAATGTATTTATCTGACCACAGGCAAAGTTAAGTGCCTATTGAGTTCTCAGAGCAAACGAATGAGTTTAAACCCAAGCCCACCAGATTTGTAAAGACTGTGTCTTGTTACCATGCATCAGGGTCAACTGAAATGTTTTAAAAATGCAGGACAGCTCCCTAGATTTATTCCTGAATCATCATCTACGAGGGTGGGGCTAAAGAACTATTACTTCTCTGAGCTGCCACTTGACTCATGCACCCTAAAGTTTGAGCACCCCGATCTGCATCCTGGTTGTATTGACTCCTTAAGGATTTGAAGATCTTGCTATCTTAGGAGGAGGAGTCTGTAGGTTTACATATTACCAGCACCACTATGACAACTGTCTTTGCCTCTCTCAAAAAAAATAAAAGAACCCACCTGGTTTCTTGGTGTCAGTAGACTCTAGTCCCTGCCCCACCCTGAGCTCAGCCTGCTGACATCAGAATGAACTGGCAGTCAGAGTCAAGGGAGTCAATTCCTAAGTGTTCATCTTGAAAAAAAGTAGACCAGCTCTTTTGCCTTACCGTCTCTATTCAGTTTTGTTAAAATGAAGCCTATTATCTGTGGAAGCAAGCATGTTTTGCCATCTGTCTCCTGCAGATATCAAAGTTCCAAAATGTCTTTCATTCCACAAGTATTTATTTCACCCCTCCTTATGAGGTTTATTCATCCTCACCTCCCTTCCATGACAGTTTTCTATGATCAGATTCAATATATGCCTTGTCTCACTAATCTGTACTTTATGCTTCATTTTTTTCTTAATTTATGCCTAAGGAATTTTATATTTTAATATTTTGTGGCACCATATGGATTTTGTTTTAAAAAATGTACTCCTTTGATAATGTACAAATAACACATACTTGTATCTTTGCTGCTTCTTAAATTTATTATGAAGATGCATGAAATGTTACATGTGACATTAGGCAGACATAGTAGAATGGATAGCTAATTAAAATAGCTATTTTATTTACTTCCATTAATATTATTGTGGCTATATAGGTTAACACATTTGAAAAACATGAGAAATGCTTGCTATTTGAATAATGCAGATTATTTTGCATTTGATAACACAAAAGCAATGTTCTAATATTGTTGATGAAAAATCAGGACCCAGCTCAGCTAGCAGCAGTTTGAAATAGAGAATCAGCATGTAGTTTCTTAGGGAATGTCCTTGAAGGTGCTTGAGGAGCTGTCTTGCGTGACGCCTGAGCAGAATTACTGAGAGCCAGAGGAGAAACAGTGTCCAGGCAGTAATCCTGAGTGGCTGGGTCTAGTTTGGTATCTCAGGAAAGGATCATTGTCGAGGCAGCGCAGGTCAGTGCTGCGCCCGGGGCCCCAGAGCTCTCTCACAACACATCCATCCAGATTTCAAAGCAGCCCCTGTGGTACCAGGTAAGCAGCTCACCTTCATTTCTACTAGTCTGAAGTACCGAAAACATCATGGAGAAACTAAGACTCTTCTTAGCTACTGCTTGATAAATTTACATTATTCATCTTTTTATGAGAGGGCTTACATAGGTACATTTTCCAGAGGGTACTAAAGATGGAAATAAATCTATGGCTGGCTGGGTTAAGTATACTGAAAATGTGGCCAGAATAAAGAAAACCAAATCAACCTACAATGTAGACCAACCATGAAAGACTTAGCAATAACACTTTTTATTGATCTCCCATGCCAGGAAGCAGACACTTACTAAGATAGATGAAATAGAATGTTTCCATTTGGCAAAATGCTTGGAGGTGGAGACAAATTTAATCAATCAAATATGAACATCAGTAAAATAAGGAGAAATAAGACACTGTAAGCAGATCACTATTTCATATGAACTTTCATTTGTCTCTTGAGCAGCAGAATTAAAATGACTGTCACTGCTTTAATCAGTTGAGTACCAGAATTCTTTTCAGAGTTTTATCACCTATTATTGAATGTACCTGTGTTATGAGTCCAAGGTCCAGGGTCTGAATCAGAAAATCATTTATTTGATTTTTGTCAGCCTCAGATTGCTTGCTGCTAAGTCACTTCAGTCGTGTCTGACTCTGTGTGACCCCATAGATGGCAGCCCATCAGGCTCCGCCATCTCTGAGATTCTCCAGGCAAGAACACTGGAGTGGGTTGCCATTTCCTTCTCCAATGCGTGGAAGTGAAGTCGCTCAGTCGTGTCCGACTCTTAGCGACCCCATGGACTGCAGCCTACCAGGCTCCTCCGCCCATGGGATTTTCTGGGCAAGAGTACTGGAGTGGGGTGCCCTTGAGGAATATAATTTTTCCTTACAGAAAACTGCAGTAGGCATGGTAGGATATATTCCTATGCTTCAAGTGCATTTTAAGATAAGAGGTCAAACTCAAGTTGTCCTTGGACAAGTGAGAAGCAGAAATAACAGAACTTCAAGCCCAAGATTGTTTTTGTGTAACCTATGGATCTATGATTTTGAGAAAACCTTGTTCTTAAAAAAAAAAAAAAAAAAAAGAATGATTAGATCTAGAGAGTAACATATAGATTTCTCTGATGATACTTCAAAAATGGATTCTTAAGAGCCGATCTTATTAATATCTTTTCATGTTGCTAGAATTGTTACTATAGGAACAACAATACTAGTAAGCATTACTTACACACACATAACACACAGACTCAAAAGTAATTTATTAAAATACCTTTAGAATTTTATAGTGCTGCCCTTTGCAGCACTTGTGTGGATAGTATAATCTATTAAGCCCCTTTTTTAGGTAAGCATGAGTAAATTTGCCCAGTATCAGCTTTTATTAGTTTAAATTGTCACTCACTTTGTTATATTGAAGTTTTGTCTTTCTTCAGCATATAAGGGGATTAAAACTTTAATATTCTGAACTCAACTGTCATTTTTATTGGGAACATTGAATCACAGCAGCAGTGGGTGCTCAGCCCTGATGGAGTGGTGCCATAATCAAATAAGAAAATCAAATAAAACTTTGCACTGCTACAGATTTCAGTCATGCTTTACCCATAACCTAGTAATCTTATCTTGAGTATTATTTTGAAAACAAAATCAGAACAAGTAGTCATTCTCAAATTCCTTAAAATAGGCTTCAATTTTTCATGAAAAATTACAAATTCTGATCAAATGGAAGAGAGTTGGGCTCAAGCAACTTGGGAAATACTACTCTACTTTTTCCCTTAAAAATATAGTTAATAAAACTCCACTACATAGATACTGATTCAGTTCACTTCAGTTCAGACACTCAGTCGTGTCCAACTCTTTGCGACCCCATGAATCGCAGCACGCCAGGCCTCACTGTTCATCACCAACTCCCAGAGTTCACCCAAACTCATGTGCATTGAGTCGGTGATGCCATCCAACCATCTCATCCTCTGTCATCCCCTTCTCCTCCTGCTCCCAATCCCTCCCAGCATCAGGGTCTTTTCCAGTGAGTCAACTCTTCGCGTGAGGTAGCCAAAGTATTGGAGTTTCAGCTTCAGCATCAGTCCTTCCAATGAACACCCAGGACTGATCTCCTTTAGGATGGACTGGTTGGATCTCCTTGCAGTCCAAGGGATGCTCAAGAGTCTTCTCCAACACCATACTTCAAAAGCATCAATTCTTCAGCACTCAGCTTTCTTCACAGTCCAACTCTCACATCCATACATGACCACTGGAAAAACCATAGCCTTGACTAGACAGGTCTTTGTTGGCAAAGTAATGTCTCTACTTTTTAATATGCTGTCTAGGTTGGTCATAACTTTCCTTCCAAGGAGTAAGCGTCTCTTAATTTCATGGCTGCAATCACCATCTGCAGTGATTTTGGAGCCCCAAAAAATAAAGTCTGACACTGTTTCCACTGTTTCTCCATCTATTTCACATGAAGTGATGGGACAGGATGCCATGATCTTCGTTTCTGAATGTTGAGCTTTAAGCCAATTTTTTCACTCTCCTCTTTCACTTTCATCAAGAGGCTTTTTAGTTCCTCTTCACTTTCTGCCGTAAGGGTCGTGTCATCTGCATATCTGAGGTTACTGATATTTCTCCCAGCAGTCTTGATTCCAGCCCAGTATTTCTCATGATGTACTCTGCATATAAGTCAAATAAGCAGGGTGACAATATACAGCCTTGATGTACTCCTTTTCCTATTTGGAACCAGTCTGTTGTTCCATGTCCAGTTCTAACTGTTGCTTCCTGACCTGCCCACAGGTTTCTCAAGAGGCAGGTCAGGTGGTCTGGTATTCCCATCTCTTGAAGAATTTTCCACAGTTTATTGTGATCCACACATTCAAAGGCTTTGGCATAGTCAATAAAACAGAAATGGATGCTTTTCTGCAACTCTCTTGCTTTTTCGATGATCTGGCAGATGTTGGCAATTTGATCTCTGGTTCCTCTGCCTTTTCTAAAACGAGCTTGAACATCTGGAAGTTCATGGTTCACGTATTGCTGAAGCTTGGCTTGGAGAATTTTGAGCATTACTTTACTAGCATATGAGATGAGTGCAATTGTGTGGTAGTTTGAACATTCTTTGGCATTGCCTTTCTTTGGGATTGGAACGAAAACTGACCTTTACCAGTCCTGTGGCCACTGCTGAGTTTTCCAAATTTGCTGGCATATTGAGTGCAGCACTTTCACAGCATCATCTTTCAGGATGGCAACAGCTCAACTGGAATTCTATCACCTCCACTAGCTTTGTTTGTAGTGATGCTTTCTAAGGCCTATTTGACTTCACATTCCAGGATGTCTGGCTCTAGGTGAATGATCACACCATCGTGATTATCTTTGTTGTGAAGATCTTTTTTGTACAGTTCTTCTGTGTATTCTTGCCACCTCTTCTTAATATCTTCTGCTTTTGTTAGGTCCATACCATTTCTGTCCTGTATCGAGCCCATCTTTGCATGAAATGTTCCCTTGGTATCTCTAATTTTCTTAAAGAGATCTCTAGTCTTTCCCATTCTGTTGTTTTCCTCTATTTCTTTGCATTGATCGCCAAGGAAGGCTTTCTTATCTCTCCTTGCTATTCTTTGGAACTCTGCATTCAGATTATATCTTTCCTTTTCTCCTTTGCTTTTCGCTTCTCTTCTTTTCAGAAGAGAATACTGATTACAGGCCTATAGTTTACTGTTCAAAGAGTATGTTAGCTCACGTTAAAGATTTCTCTAAAATCAAAAGCTTGAAGTCTGAATTCAGGATGTAACTTTTAACATATTGCCAGAAGACAAATTTGGAGAAGCATTTACATGTCATGATTGGGAAATTGTGCACTGCTGTGGGATTTCCTGAAATACTGTAAGTTGGGAATTTGGGAGTGGTGTCGTGGAAGACAAAATGCACCACACTTGAGCATGATATACTTCTGCTAATGTCACACTCATCATCATTTCTTTGACCTATCCTTTCCTCAAAAATTAGCTCCTTTTGCTTACTATAGATCAAATTCCTTCTCAATTTTTATCAATAAATTATGCTATCTATAATTGCAACTAGGCAATAGACAGGGCACCCAAGTTATTTCCCTTGAATTCTGAAAGAATACAGGAAAGCAAAGTCAATAACACCTGTTAACAAGGATAATCCATCCAACAGCGGACATAAAATACTACCTCAGTGATACAGAGAACAGAGATATGGGGCCCAGACACCAGTCTCTTCCCTGACATTCCTTAATGAGACCCTCCCTGTTAGGCAAGAGAGCCTGCCTTAACAATCTTATCAGGCCACATTGAGATGAGGGAAGCAGGCTTCTGACTAGTCCCTGTGAGCACACTTCCCCAGATCCCAGACATCCACAGTTCACGTGATATAATTCCACTTACAAATGACTGAGCACTAGGGGTGATCTTTCCACCAGACGCCTTCACCTGCAGAGTCATGACAACTGCTCACCCAACCCTGGGAACGCTACAATACTCTTCACAGGCTGGCTCATTGTGCTTTGAGAAGCTTGTCTCCCAAGAAATCATCCATGGGATAAGCTTCCAATAAGATTTCATTTTAAACAAGGAGGAATTCTGTTTTGCCTTGCCAGGATAGAAGCACCTTTGTGTCTCCCTGCACCACCAATATGAGAAACACTTCTCTACGCCATTTAGCTGTAGCCTGAAGGCACTAAATTTTCCTGTCCTGTCAGAGTCCTCCATTGTATTCAGGGCTTGGTACTCTTAGTAATCAAGAGTATCAGAACCTGACTTTGCCCTGGACAACCTGCTCTCCCTATAGTCATCATAGAACGAGCAAGAGCCTTGATAGCAGCACATCTCTAAACCCCAACTTCCATATATAGGAAAATAAGAGCATTACCTTACTCCATGGTATTGGACTATTGGTACTAAGTTGCTTCAGTCATGTCTGACTCTTTGCGACCCTATGGACTGTAGCCCACCAGACTCCTCTGCCCATGAGATTATCCAGGCAAGAATACTGGAGTGGGATGCCATTCCCTTCTCCAGGAGATCTTCCTGACCCAGGGATCAAACTTCAGTCTCTTAAGTCTCTTGCCTCAGTAGGCAGCTTCTTTACCACTAGTACCACCTGGGAAGCCCCAGGTGGACATTAGTGAGGCCTAAACTAAATAATGCACATAAAGGTACATGGTACAGTATCCGGAATATAAAAGCTCTTGAAAATAAGAGAGCCTCTACATTATCTGCAGAACGGGTTCAAAAGGAAATTGGACTAATCTCTCTAATTGTAACCAGTTTTACTTGGGCTTATTTTACAATTCATTTCTCTTGTGACTATCATTCATGAGCCTTAGATCTGAAATCTAAAAAATTAATTCAAGTTCCAGGTGTGTGTTTCCCAAAACTTGATAAACAGAAATGCCCATGGAAAAGCAAATATATTGTAAAAAATTAATTCCTGCTACAAGAGGCAATGAGAACATTGCTGGTCATAATTTAAATGATGCAATGTAGAAAAAACATAAAGTCAGAGAAACCAAAAATTAAAAACCTAACAAGTCACCAGTCCTGCTTGCCCACTGTCTACCCTGCACCACTGGTTTTGTCCTGTTCATTTCTAAGGTCCCAGTGATGAAGCTCCTTCCGTTACCCTTGAAAAACTCTCATAATCAATAACTTTTACTATCAAAGACCTTTCCTGATAGACCAAATTTTGTATTTTCATTCATTCCATTCTATTATTTTTAATTACAACCCAGAGTACTTCCAAGCTTTATAATTCTGCCCCTCAGTCTTCCATATACTGATGGCCAACCTAGTCATTTTTTTAAATCTTCATGCTTTCCTAAAGATGTTCTCACTTATTGTTCTTCTTTGATCCAAGCACCAGTGCTTATTTATCTTTCGTAATATAATATTCACATTCCCTATTGCTTCTTAGTGTAAGGTTTTGCAATGTCTACTTTTAATTAGATTGCCTCAAAAGACAATTGACTTTTATTTCATTGTATGGTCAAGTCCTTATTTTACTTATTTGCTTTTTTTTAATTTAAATTTATTTATTTTCATTAGAGGCTAATTAGTTTACAATATTGTATTGGTTTTGCCATACATCAACATGAATCCGCCACGGGTGTACACGTGTTCCCAATCCTGAACCCCCCTCCCACCTCCGTCCCCGTACCATCTCTCTTGGGTCATCCCAGTGCTATACTTCTCAATCTCACCTGTGTTTTTTCATGTCCTCATAGCTGTGTGCAGAAGAAGGACTCCTGAACACAAATATACACACATATTGCGCACTGTGTCAAAGCTCCTTTGGAGTGGAAACCATGTCAGAGAAGCCTATTTGTGCCTAAAATCACATAGCAAGTGTTTTCCACGGTTGTTGCTCAACAAACGTTATACTGCGTTCTATTCTCACATAGCAAGTTGAAATAAAAGCATTCACTTTCTTAAGCCTTGAAGGTAAACTAGTAAATTTAGTACAATTTAGTTTTAGAGAAACTTTGTAAATCAAAACTTATCCGTGCAACAATTAACAGTGGAGATTTAATTAAACTCAGATTCTACATTGCTGTATAAAAGCACACAAAACGATAAAGAATAAAACCAAGTTCCCAAAGAATCACCAGAAGTTCTATTAACAGCATTGAAAGAAATTTTGTATAAGCCATGCCACACGGGATATGATTTTATTGGTGCTTATTTCTTCATTTCAGTTACCCCTTCTTTTGCTTACTGTGTTGCTCACCATCTTGGCAGCATTTGTCACCACCACTCTTGCAAGTGCCCCAGCCTCGCACTGCAGTGTCAATTTCTTTAGCAAACTTCCTGTGTCAACTTCCAGATGAGCACTTTAGATTTTTATTTTTTTTATTTTGTAATAAATTTATTTTTTTATTATTATTTTTTTACTTTACAGTATACTTTAGATTTTTAAACAAGCCTACTTAATGAGCACACCTGTAAGTTACTTTGCATGGATTTCATCCTTTAACGCTCTGATAAAACCGTTCCTTCGTGTAATCCATTACAAAGGTAATTGTGTAATTATTTGTGTAATGTCTGAGTCTTCAACTAAACTGTAGGTTCTATGAAGGGAGTATTAATAGTTATACATCTTGTTTACTACCCAATCTCCATCTCAATTCACTTACTATGTGTCTAGCATAGTATCTGGCATTTAAGAGTTATACAAAAAATACTTATCGAACAAGTGAAGAAAGGAATGAAAAGATGGATATAATTTTATTCTGATAAAATGTCCATTAGTGTAAGCAATTGATAAAGTAATCTCTGTACATCTTCCCTTTTAGTATTTCTTGCATGGTTATGAATGGCCTAGAAATATAAATATGAGCTTACTTTTTAATTCATCTATATCTAAAGAATGTCTGGTGATTTTCTAGTACTACTCTTAAAAAAGATATTGGTGGACAAAATGTATTGGAGTTCCAGCTGAGTCATTTCTCACCATTGGAACTCCACTCTCTTAATGGAGAAGTACCCAGCAGGGAAATAGAAACTGAAGGAGTGAGTTAAACTATACCTCAAGAAGAAAAAATGACTTGGCATTGAGAAAATAATAGCCAGACTCTTTCTAAAATAATAAACAACAGGTCAATTAACTCAAGTATGCATCATTTTGGCTAAGCATCATTGTAACTGTTGATGTCTGGAGACTGAAAAAATGACTAATGTAATTCCTCATACTTAAGTTTCATAGGAGATATCTTTATTAAATAGGAAAATTTTAGTCATAGTCACTATTCAATAAACATATGTAGTGTTTACTATACAACTTACTACATATCTTTTTTTTAAATGATAATATCTGTACTATATTTATCAAGTTCAATACTACAAGCAACTATGCTATTCTTTCTGTATATTTTCCAGAGCCCAAATTGCTTGTGGCTTCTGCATTGTGGATTTTTGGAGCTTCTTTTCTCAGTATTTGTTTCATCAGTGTATTAATTGACTTTACAGAACAATCTCCACTCTTAAAAAAATCAAGACCTTATCTCCCCATTACCTTAAATGTTTTAGATGGTAACAAATTCACTTAGTATTCTGTAATTTGTACTATACATGCCTAATAATACATTACCCAATTTTCTGAATCTATATGGCTTTTGCTCATCCTCATTAAAAGTCTGTTTTTCTAACTTTATTTAGAATGTTAACTTTTTAAAAAAATATGATTTCATATACCTTATTTTGTTGTACACAAATTTTAAAGATTGTAATTACACAGAACTCATCAAAAATATTTAATGCTTATTTTAATGGGTTCATTTAAATCATTTTGTTTATGGCAAGTACTACTTAGCCGCACTGAATGTAAGTGCTTTAAGAACTAGTAATAAGTAACAGGTGTGTGTGCTCACAGCGTGCAAGAGGGCATCATCATTTTTCATGCTTTTCATGTATTAAACTTTTGGTAAAAATCCAATGAGATTGACATCATTATCAACAGATCTCCTTTGCAGGTGAGTAAAGAGAGAGAGAAAATGTTTAAATAACTTTCCAAACATCACAAAGCTAGTGATTCAGACTTAAACAATTGGACTCCAGAGGTCAAGATTTATATAATTATGCTATCTACACTGCTTCTCTTTATGCATATAGCATTTTAGGTCCTATGGGGAAAGGGAAAAGAAAATTATTGCAGAAACAAACAACCACCACAACAAATAAAAACCACTTCAGACCCTAAAGAACTTTTAATCATGAGAGAATTTATAGCCGAATATGTTAACCATCCTCCTAGCCCTCCACAAATTCCCACAGAGAGACTGAGCACACTCTCAGCAAAGACACTTTATACACAGATCCATATATACACTTAAAAGTACAAAGCAAGTTACAGGAGGATGTAAGTTAACCTGTGTATAAGAAACAGTTTGTTAGAATGATCAGAACTAACACAGAGAGATTATAAACTACGTGCCAGACTTTTTCCATATACCATCTCCTGCAGTCTTCATCACTTTATAGAAGATAAAACTGAGGCTTAAATAAGTTTAATAATTTGCTCAGGACCACACAGATGATTATGAAAGAGCTGGAATTTAAATCAGGTTCTGAATCCAAGCCCATGACAGATTGTACCACAGAACCTAGTAGGAGATGTCCCTAATGACAATCAGTGACTCTACTTCAGCAATTCAGGAAATTAATAAACTTCAAAATATGGCCTTATGGAGTCATAAGGTAGAAAAATGGTCAGAACCTATTGAAATTCACCAGAAAATATTTTCTGAATGTTATTAGATCTGACCCAGGGCAGAGAGTTTACAAAATTTAATTGTGACATATGTCCACAAGGTAAAGGAGAAAAACTAAATAGCATAGTATCTACATTTTAAAAAATACATATATCTCCAGAATGTAAAATTAGATTATAAGAGGAATCTTTACAATCATTACCAAAAATTACTGTTGCCTACTATCTGTTCTCCTCTTGCATATCTAAGCTGATTCTATACTTATTCTTAACAATTATGTCTTTATTTCCAAGTACATGAAAAGAAAACACTGGTCTTTAGCAAATATACTTTAACTGTTCCCCTAACTGCAGATTTCCATGAAAATTAAAAGACAAGGAAAGGAGCTGAAATGTGTATACTTTAAGGTCCATACCTGTTTTACTCTAAATTCAAACTGATTTTTCTTCTATCTTTTTAAGTGCTGAAAGTGGGGAAAAGGGTTTATTATTATAATGTTGATTGTGATGATTATAACGTAGGTTTGGACAATTTTAAATAGCCTTTGTAAAGTTAAACTACATTAAAAGACCTTAAATTCAACAGTTTGTCAACTACGGTTCTTAGACTTTGTAGCTCAATGCCATGTACTCGTAGCTACACTATCACAAAAATTCATAAATATCAACTGATAGAAAGGAACTTACATCTAATGAGTTCATGAAAATCTGTGAGATTCTCATGAAATATCAACCCTATGGATTTTAAAGTTTTAGTATTTTTAAGTCAGGATGACTCAAATTTATAATCTTTCAGGGATGTAGAAAGGAATCATTATGGTGCAGTTGCGGTGAATTCCACTAACATATAATTGGTTTGAAATAGGAACTTTTGATGCCACATCTGGAGAATAGAATAATATAAGCCACTACAGGTAGTAATTACTGAAGGTAATTGTAATGCAGCTTGAATGGTAAACATTAATGGGGAAAAAAAAAGACTTCTAAGCAAATAAAAATCTCAAGCATCAAAAAGACAGAGAGTTTGTGATAAATGGTTCATTTAGGCATGCAGTGCTGTGTGGGCAAAATTGGATTGCAATCATAGCCATTTCAAAAATGAAAACATTAGGAGAAAAGAAAATTGAACAGAAATGGCATGAAAATTACAGCCTTTGATCCATTCTGAAGAACCTTTTTTTTTGAAGCATCATCATAAGTGGGCAGCAAATTCCTTCCAATCTCCTGTTAAAACCTTTGTGAAAGCCTGGAGACCCTGAGAGAGGAATAATCAATTCACGGTAGACAATGGAAATAGTTTTTAATGATAATCTTCTTTTCCATGAATGTGCAAAATTAATTCTACTGTTAAATTGCTATTTGATTATGCAATGGTCACTTTTAATTTTAGGAGAAAATGCTTCCCAAATTATCCTTGACCTGTTCAATGAAAGATCAGTTAATAAGCACATGTTTCATGGTAACTAATGAAGAGATTACACAATTTCATATAAATAAAGAGTATTTCAATGTTTCTGAGGTGTTATGTTGTTGAGAATATCATGAGTCCAAGAATCACTCTGTAATCAAGATTGCACACCTTAGAATGTACATGGGCATTGTTCTTTGGAAACAGATCTTTGGCTCTTACAAATGATGCACAGTGGCTTCCAAAGACGTGGGGTGCGAGGTCTGTATTTGCAACAAGTTAAATTAATTCCTACAGCTTTGAAACAGTAATGATCATAGATCTGTTTAATCACCACTAAAATATCTGTAATTTGGTTCTAAGACATTAGTATTGAAATTACCCATTGCTTTCTATATTAAATAATTGTAATTATTCATTTCATAAGGTTTTTTAACCTATTTGTTAACTATAGGTTTTAAAAATTAGCTTCTCAATGATCATTTAAATTAGTCCTTGCAAATAATTTTAGATTATTATATATGGAAGAATGCTACATTCTTATGTTAAAAAGGAGAATTATTGATTAATAAGTATAAGAACATAACTACATTTCAGTAAATAGCAGCTTTAATCTTCTGAGAATACTATTTAAATCAGATTTGCAATGCCTGAAGGAAAAGCTTGGTTTATTTTCTTATTTTGTTTGATTTGACTACATTCTATTTTCATTAACATTTTCTATTTGACCTTTTGAGTTATAGACCCCTTCTAACCTAAAAAGATGTTATTATGAAAGAATGTATCTGTTTGCTTTATATCTTTGAAAGTGAATACTGTTTTATTGCTATTTGAAAGTATTACTTAAAAGATAATGGTGTGAAATTTCAAATGAAATGACAAAAACAGATTTGTTTTTTCTGTTAGTGATTTTTATCTCAACTTTGGGTAGTTTCTTACTAAGACTTGTTAGCTGTGTATAATTTCTATAACCAAAATGACCTGTTTTACGTTATTTTAAGGCTTCCATGATATTTTTTTCTAAATTATATCTATTAAATTTAAGTAGCATAAAATAATTTTTAAATAGACTTTCTCTTGCATCATTGCAATATACAACACCTTTTTTTTAATATGAAAGAGATGAAAAGTCTTGTGTTGGTCCTTGAAGAACCCATAATCTAATGGAAAAGATGGACAAAGGGAAAATTGAAAAATTGTATGATGACTGCTCTATGGGTCCACTTAAACATTATTGCCTCAGAGACCAATAAACTAGGTTTATCCCCTTATAATATACTGCCTTAGTACACTAAATTGCCCCTATTAAAAATTATTCCACATTCTGTTTGCCAATTACTTTTTCAAATCTATTTCCTGATAGACCATAAACTCTATAGAGACCTATATATTTTTCTTGTTCACCTTAGTATCATCAATGCCCAGCACCATTTCTGACATGTAACAGCTGTTATGCATTCATGTTGAATGAATGAATGAGAGTTAATGATGAATGAGCAGTATAAATAGGATGTTCTATTATTTAACCTAGACCAGACAAATTTTAAGTGAGAACTCAACTAAGCTGTAAAGGAAAGTCCAGATAAATATGGACAGGAAAGGCAGAGCACACACGAAGGGACAGAGGTGACAAGGAGCACAGAGCTGTTATCTGGAATGGCTAGAATATGCATAGAAGTGTGAAATTACAGTGATGCAGAATATCTGTTTTTTATTTTCATCTTAACCTTTTTCTGCACATCAAGCAGGTAACCTGCTCCTTGCTCCTTGCCTAGACTGTTTCTTTCCAGGGAAGAAAAACAGCCAGAAGTTGATGGCACTTGTTGCATTTGGTAAGACCATAAATGCACTAAAAAAATATGTTTAGTCCCAAGAAAAGTAGCATAAGGGGAGCATGCTTTGGAAGACAAGGAGAGAGTAAGAAGAGAGACTCCTTGAGACAGATAATGAGAGCTGGTTGTCAGTATCAGGATGACAGTAAGGACTGTGCTACAGACCCAGAGGCTGTCAGCTTCACCAAAGATTCCTGTGCCTCAAGCATGGGATGGACAGCAAAGAGCTATTAGGGTGAGAACCCCACTGAGAGACCATGCTGGCTGAGACACTGGGCATCACAGGGATGACCAGGAGAAGCAGATGAATCATGACCAGACGAACGTCCGTGATTTGGGCATCTGCAACTCCCTGGAACTTTGGGATAACCTTGAGGTGATAGAGTCCATATTTACTAAATGACTTTCCCACTTGCCCAGAAGGACGGAAGCTTAGACAGGATTAAAGTACGTTTAAGAAAATTCAGAAATGCAATATCTCTTGTTATTTGAATTTGTAAATTTAGATTCATATGTGCTACTTAATTAACCAAGAGAGTTAGGTTGAAAGGCATCATTTAACAAACTAATATGTTTCAACCGATTCGGAGGAAAAGTCAGCCACTGATGTTTTCATTTAGGGAAATTACAGGTTTACATTAAATTTTATAAGTATCACCCTAATGGTAATAGAAGTTTGGGTTGGCTAGCAATGAACTAGTGGGAAGTTGCCTAGGTTTGAGCAATGAAGCAGTCGAGAGATGATGAGTTGAACCTAAGAGTTTAAGAATAGAAAGGAACTAGTGACAGGAGTGGAGAAGGCAATGGCACCCCACTCGAGTACTCTTGCCTGGAAAATCCCATGGATGGAGGAGCCTGGTGGGCTGCAGTCCATGGGGTCGCAAGAGTCAGACACGACTGAGCAACTTCACTTTCATTTTTCACTTTCCTACATTGGAGGAGGAAACGGCATCCCACTCCAGTGTTCTTGCCTGGAGAATCCCAGGGATGGGGGAGCCTAGTGGGCTGCTGTCTCTGGGGTCGCACAAAGTCGGACACGACTGAAGCGACTTGGCAGCAGCAGTGACAGGAGAGATACTTAGAATATAGAATCATCATGATCAGGTGTGTATGGAATCTCAGGTAACTCCCAGATTTCTGGTTGGTCTGCAGAGTTGAGGCTAGGACAAAATTCAATGGTATCATTTGTACAAAAAAAAGATAAGTGTTGTGCTGCCAAGAAAAGGAAGAAAATGATCTGAAACTCAGGAGAGAGGAATTTCGGGCTCATCAGTAAAGTTGAAGGTTGCGGCATGTATATGAGACGTAGCTCAAGAGATGCAGTGAGTCACAGGGCTGAGAAAGGAACTCTGCTCATTCAGAAAGAGAAGCTTGGTAGATGGTTGAGAAGCAGTGAGCGGAATGCTAGAAGAACAGGAGAGAATGCTATAGCATATTCTTGGGAATTTTTTACTCCCATGATTGCTTTGTTCTTAAAAAATATAGGAATAACTTCAGGAATCATTTCATGAACAGCTTACTTAACTTCTGGAGGATGTAGCATCACCTGCCTTTTGAATACTCAAGCTGTATTTTCTCAGGCACAGTTTTGCATGAAATTGTTGAACAACAGCTTCCTTATCGAATTTCTGGCATGAAATGGATGTCCCGAATTGAGTTACAGGTTGTTTTCTGGTTTTAATTCTTTCAGTGATTACAAAATGCCTTATCCCATCCACAACCTTTCCTATAAGTACTCTTTTTTCCTATCTTCTAAACATTCTAAATGGGCCGGGGGCCGGGGGGAGGGGCGGAAGAGAGAATAATCCCAACTTCAGGCAATTAAAAATATCACATTTTATAAATATGAAGTTTAAAATAGTATCAGTGAGTGTGTTTTCCAGTTTGCACTTCACTTTGATCCAAAGAAAAAAAGCCCAGGATTTTAGGAAACTAAGCAAATTCCAATGATCAAAGCAGGGGAGTGCATGAAAATTTTCCATGTAGGTAATAGAAGAATTTCAGTGGACCAATATCATGATATTGTTAATTACAAAAGGAAAAATCTATTAATTTTAGTGAATGAAGATACACCCAGCTTCATCCAACCTTAAGACTCTCCTCAGTAATTATATAAAAGAAAAATCAAGACTTGAAAGGATTTATTTGGACAATGAACTGCAAATACCTATGTCCCAGGTCTTGATCAATGGCCCAACACAAAACATGAATTCTAATAATACATCAAACTTAAAAGGAAGCTTCACTAGGAGAGGCTGGGGAGGTATGGCTAGGGTAGGGTCTGGGGATTTGCCAAATTATTTAATTTCCCACGATTTTGTCATCTGGAAAATGGAAGCTTTAAACTAGGTAGTCTTTATGACCCCTACCATCAGAAAGATGCCAATAAGCCCAGATTTTCCTGAGCTCAAGTTTTTGACAATAAATTTATGCCCCTAGATTTCATCAAAATTATGGATGGGAAAACATCCATTGAAAGTGCAGGAAAATTCTATTTTATTATCTAAAAGAAAAATTGAGCTACACTTTTTAATAGACTACCCTAATGCATCTGTGTTACAGAATGGCTATGATTAAAAACTCAATTTATGAACCACAGGGACACATTAATTATGACTGGAACAATAAACATAGGCATAGAAGAGATAATATGTTTTCTGCACAAATTATCCTGCCATAGGAGAAGGCTGGTTCAAACTTTGCAGCATGGTCAATCCTTCCTTTTCTGAAATGGTATGACTTTCAAATGGTTTCCCTTTGTTGGGTGGACTTCACAGATGATGTTTGCTTTCTGGCTTTAAAAAATATCATTCAAAAAAATAAAAATAAAAAATATCATTCAGTTGTCACCACAATGTCTTAGAAAATTTGCAATTTCATAGGTTTTTCTTTAAAGTGAGTTATCACAATGGTGCTATTTCTCTCTCAATGGTCTAACCATGCATTCAACTAGATATTCAAGGTTCAGAAATGAAGCCAAGTTGAATATTTATCAACTGAACATAAATGATGTACCACCTAAAAATCACTGTTGCTAAATGATATAGTCTCTAGTTTACACTAAAGGAAATTGATGTTCAAAAAGTTAAAGAACTTATAAATCCAAGCCAATTTTAAGTGGCAAATCTGAGAACTGAACCTCTGACTTTATAAACTTGAAGTCCAGTATATCTTCACTATATCATATGGTCTTCAACTACTCTCTCCTAGTCATTAGTATGACTAGGACTTATGGGCTTGTATTAATACTAACCTGATTCATTATTAAATTTCCATGGTATAACTCAGAGTTAAAATGCTTAAAAGGATACCAAGGCGCCACTAAAAAGTTATGACTTGAGAAATTACTCCCCAAAAAGCTATTAATTTAGATTATTTCAGTGTTACCTTGAAAGAGTATTTAACACTTCTTGAGGGCTTGCCACATTTCTCTGAGAACTTCACAGGAAGGATTTATCTAATCCTCAGAAGAACTCTATGTCATAGGTACATTGTTCCCTCCCTTTTTAATAAATGAGGAATCTGAAGGACAGAAGAATAAAATACAAGCTAAGAGGTCTGCCTCCATGCACCACATCATTCTCAGGAGGGGATAATGGAAAAAAGGATCATAAAACTTTATCCAGTTAAGGACTTATATAATACACTTTGGTGGAACAAAGGAAAAATTCTGTAGAGTGAAGCACTGAGGAAATATTACTGTTGGAGCATCTGATAGCCAAGTGGTGACCACACAGTGACTATAGGAAGACAATGTGAAATGGCTAGAATAGGGGACTCTGAAGGCAAATTGCTTCATAGCTTCATTTGGGAATTTGTGAAGATAAGTTCGCAAGGGAAAGCATATGGCTTTGAATCAACATGACGACCAAAGCGTGCGGAGAATTGCTGTTTCCGTGTGACTAAAGTTACCCTGTAAGTGTGGAGGTACTCATTACTGAATCCATGTACCAAGAAACTTACAAAAGAGCCAAGAAATTCTCTCTCTTCCCACATAAAATAGCCATATGGCCATGGCATCAACATTCCACTCCTCTGAGCTCAGGATCTGATGAGCCAGAAAAGATAAAGATAAATATTTGATTGAATTTATGAGCCACGTTTAGAAATTGAAAGGATACGAACATCAAGTTCATGGAAAAATAAGATTGCTCTTCTTAAAATATGCAATGTCTTGCTAAAGGACATAGTAAAAAAAAAAAAAAATTTGCTCATTGCCACGACAGGCCAAACAAATGAAAGAGAGATGAAAATAAAGCAAGACTGTAATTTTTCAAAGGAAGAATTATCAAAAAGATAATACAATATTAGAATGGGCTCTGTTTTTTAGCCAAGAGGGGTTGTTTAGCCTCTGTTTCAGAATATCAGAAATGATGTTGTTCATCCTTATTGATTAAAAATTCAGATGTTTAAAGGTAAAGATTCTTTAGAATTCCAGTATTTAATTTTAAAAAATCCATATTTTGCTATAAACATTTTCTGAGCCAAAGTCCAAACATGCTTCAATTTCCTTGTTGACACTGTATTCTTTTAAAATAGAATAAAACTTTCTTTTCATCTAGCCAACAAATTAACTGTATATATTTTGTTTAAAATCTGTGAATTTAGTAGGGTCTTAGATTCACTGGCTGATGCCTCTATAGGATACAAATCATGTTTTAAATGCAATTTATATATCAGGAAAGAATCTATCAGAGTTATGATTCCATTAATGCACTCTTTGGAAAAATTAGAAATATTTAATTCAGATTTTAAAAATAGGCATGAAAATTGAAGAAAGTTTTCTCTGGTAAGTTTCTAGTGGTAATTCTGTTTCAGCAGGAAAAACAAGATGGAATTCTTCTACTGATTTCAGGCCCCTTTCAAGTACTCCCTATTTACAGAGTAGAACTTAATGAGTATTTTTAACATTTGGTGGGAAGTTGGTAACAATTAGGTAACTTGAGTGTATGATCTGCTTGCTAAATCATCTATTGTTATATGGATGGGGACGATTACCCAGTCCTATGTTCAGTATCTAACCAGTATTTCCGGAGGAACCACAAATTAAAATCCATGAGTCTAACCTTTGGTCATTACATACTGACATCAAGTACTGTTTCATACGCGTGTCACATATATGACCTCACACTAAGAACAACCTCAGGCAAGATGGGTACTATTATTACTTTTTTACGAATGGCAAAGCCAAGACTCAGTAGGCTTTTACAAAATGAATTAGCAGAATTGCAGAATTTTGAGGCTAATTCAGGTAGTTCTATATAACTGTAAAGCCCAGGATCCGTGCAGAAGGCCACATCAGTTTAGTTCAGTTCAGTCGCTCAGTTGTGTCCCACTCTTTGCAACCTCATCGACTGCAGCATGCCAGGCCTCCCTGTCTCTCACCAACTCCCAGAGCTTGCTCAAACTCATGTCCATTGAGTCAGTGAGGCCATCCAATCATCTCATCCTCTGTCGTCCCCTTCTCCTCCTGCCCTCAATCTTTCCCAGCATCAGGGTCTTTTCCAATGAGTCAATTCTTTGCATCAGGTGGCCAAAATATTGGAGTTTCAGCTTCAGCATCAGTCCTTCCAATGAATATTCAGGACTGATTTCCTTTAGGATGGACTGGTTGGATATCCTTGCAGTCCAAGGGACTCTCAAGAGTCTTCTCCAACACCACAGTTCAAAAGCATCAGTTCTTCAGAGCTCAGCTTTCTTTATGGCCACGTGGCCTCATATTTATCAGGGAAGGTCCCTAGATACTCATTTGATACGCAGTTTGCTTTTGTAGGGTCATTATTTGTGTGTATTCATTGCTTTGAGGTAGTTTGCCTTCAGAGGCCATGCTCACCCCAAACTGCATGAAAAATACAGGCTGTTTTTTTGTTTGTTTGTTCATTTATTTAATAAAAATAGTAAAATTTTAACACATCTTAAAGTTCTGATAGGATGCAAGCAGTGACATCACTCACAAAAGGATCCTCCTTGGCAAACATTACAGCCAATTGCATGAACAAGCATTTCCAGGTAGCCTTTCCCCTCACCAAGCCAGGCACACAAGGTGTCCAAAGCATCATGTCCAAGACTGGCTCAGACAGGAGAGAGACAGACTGATGGAGAGGAAGCACAGGGCATGGCATCAGAGGAAGGCGCTGAGAAGAGGAAGACGACGAGTTCAAGTAGGACCGCTAGCCTGATCACAGATCATTCCATCTCCTGCCACCTCCGCACCCCACTGTGCTTAGGACCCCGTCCTTTCCACTGTCAGGCAGGCTTGTTCCACAAGACAAAGTGACCTGCTCAAGGGATTCTTTTAGTAGTGATCTTTAAAAGCAGTGTTCTGTAGGCATGACTATCATTCACCCTTGCACTGATTCAGCTGGTTGGAGTCCTGACACCAGGTATTCTCCTTGGCCAATTAAAAACTGCAGCAGACAGACCAGCAGAAAGTGAGAGCCTAAATAGCCACCTCAGGCACAGCTCGGTCCCACCACTGTTTTAAGATTTCCTGTTCAAAGCGGGTGACAAGGTATCCATTACTTAAATGAAACTCTAAGCATATGTAATTCCCTCTGTACATAAAACACAGCAAAAAAAAATAACTTACCCAATTGACTATGTATGATCAACCTGTGTTTCGATGTTTATCTGATGACACTACTCATTCAGTAAGTACTTATATAGAGTGTGGACATTTATCAGGAACTAGATTGGGGGTTGAAGATGCCAAGAAAAGGGGGACATTGTTCCTGTCAGAGCAAGACTTACTCTTGAACTGGGGTTGGGGTGCAAGCAATTATAGAACATAATACTAAAATCTGTACCTTGATTACAGCCCTGAAACTCTCCTAAGTGATTTCAATGTATAACTTATATAATTCTCCAAACCTTTTGGGTGTGTTTGTCACTCAGTCGTACCCAACTCTTTGTGATCCCATGGGCTATAGCCTGCCTGGCTCCTCTCTCTATGGAATTCTCCAGACAAGGATACTGGAGTGGGTAGCCTTTCCCTTTTCCAGGAAATCTTTCCAACCCAGGGACTGAACCTGGGTCTCCTGCATTGCCGGCAGATTCTTTACCATCTGAGCCACCAGTTGCTATTAACTTTCCCATTTTACTGATAGAGAAAATGAGATCCAGACAGGTTAATTTATTTCAAGAGCTGAAGCTAGGACTCAAGCTCAGGCAGCCTGGCTCCAGAGTCCACAATATGAGTCACCCTGCTTTGGAACACTAAAAATAGAGAGTGACTCTCTCCAGGGCATCCAGGAAATACTTCTGAGAGATGATGTTAGAACTGAACTCTAAAAGATAGATTGGATTAGTCAAAGAACAGTCTTTCAAGACAAAACATACACCACATACTGAGGCATGACAGTTTGTTTAGGGAACTGATAAAGTCTATAAAAATGACATTTAAAATGTGTTCAAGAAATGAGGCGGGGAAATTCCATTAGGACGAGATGCAGAAGAGCCTTTTATATTTTGCTGAAGAAGTTTGAATATTCATCCTACAAACAATAGAGAGACAACAGAGATTCCCAAAGCAGGTAAGTAGAAGTAAATGTTAAGCTGAAGTACAGGCTCATGGATTCTGATTAAATAAGAGAAAAAATCCAATGTGGAGATTAGGTAAGCTTGGGGATTATGCAGAGATGTCACAGTCAGCATTTTGATTTTAAGACTTGTTCTGGCTACAAACAACAACAACAAATCAGTCGAAGAGATGAAACAGAGAGAGGCTGCGAAGGTATTCAGAAAACCATTAGCATGTTTCAGCAAGGCACCCTTGATTTTAAAGTGCATGATTTTAAGAAATATAAGAAATAAAAATGCTTCCAATTAAATACTATGTATCATAAAAAGCATTCCAATTTCACCAATGTTAAAATGTAAGAATGAGTGCATCTTAGAATCTATGAAAGATGGTAGTAGGTTTAATTACTTATACCAGTCACTGAGTTCATTAGAACCTAAATTCATCAAACAAATGCTTATTGAATATTGTTGTATAGAAATACAATGGATATGCTGAGAGTAAATGGCAATAGTGATTAAGGGAAAGATAATATGGGATATAAGATCTTTTAGAAATGGACTTTTGGGGTTTTGTTGTCCTACTGAATGCAGAAAAAGAAGGAAAGAAGCTTTAAGGATAGCTGTTAAAGGTCTAAGAAGGCTGACCAAAAGCCTTCTTATGAAAATATTGGGCCATGGCATTACGAGTTTGATATTGGACATGCTGAGGTTGAAATAAAGATAGGTCTTGCATGTGGGAATGTCAGCTGGTATTTAGAATCAGTGCCTGGTTCCTGTTTAAAATAAGAGGACAGGGTTGGACAAATTAATTTAAGAAGCATCCAAGTCATGTGGTCAGTGACACTGTGGAAGCAGATGGAGCCACCTAAAAGTCTTGCCAAGAGGTAATATTGGCTTGAACTAGGGGAAATCATTGTGAATAAATGAATGGAGATGGATTCAAGAAATACTATGAAGATAAAGTTTCTCAGTCTTGATGCTGAAAATGTTTAAGGAGTGGGGAAAAGGTGGTTCTATTGAATGATATGGCAAGTTAAGAAGTACAACAGTTTGGTTGATAATGAGGAAAAATTTCAATTCTAGATACACTGTGTTGAAAGTGCTGTCAGAATATGCAAGTGAAAACGACCTAAAAGTAGTTTATAACCTGTATTTCTGCAGACGGGTCAGATCTAGAGAGAGAAATTTGAGAGTCGTCTATTCAATAGTGAAAGTTGTTGCTGTGGTATAGAAGATTGTTGAGAGAAAAATATAAAGGGATGGTAGAAACAATTTAATCATAGAACCTGAAAGTAAGTTATATTTAGGTGAAAGAAGTAATTCTATCTGATACAAAATAATATTATTTAATAATAAATGACTTATTTAATGATAAAATGACTATAATTTATTGAATGCTTATATGTGTGACCATTTTACCTCTGATATTTATAATACTTCTAAATGGCTGCATAGGAGATACTCAAACCTCCATCTCATAAATGAAGAAAATCTGAGGTTTAGAAACATTCCTAGGGTTACACATCTAGGAAGTGGCTGGTGGCTCAGATGATAAAGAATCCACTGGCCAATGCAGGAGACATAGGTTCAATCTCTGGGTTCAGGAAGAGCTCCTGGAGAAGGAAATGGCCACCCACTCCAGTATTCTGGCCTGGAGAATTCCATGAACAGAGGAACCTGGTGGGCTACAGTCCATGGAATTGCAAAGAGCTGGATATGACTGAGTGACTATTTACTTAAATACTCACATCTCCTTCTCATAAATGAATAAAATCTGAGGTTTAGTAAGTTTCCAAGGGTTACGCCTCTAGGAAGTGGCTTAGTGGGGATTTGAACCTAAGACTCTTGCTCGCAAGCCCTCCTGCTTCCCAATGCACTCCAGCCTGCACAAAGCCCACCTTCCTGTCACTGTCCAATATTGCCCCTCTTCTTTACAGAGCTCATGTAACAAAGCTAAATGCTTAGAGAGGACACAAGTAAGTACAGTGTTTGAGAGACTTGAGCTGATCTATTCCTAATGCTATCTCGAATCATCTGCTTCTGACACTGTTACCCTTCTTTCAACTATGAAGAGACATTCTTCACTTCTACAAAAAGCTTTTCTTAGAAAAATATGACCCTCTTACTCTATTTTCATTTTTCCCACTTTTGATTGAAACATAGAAACGAATATTTCTCTGCCATAAGAAAATAGCAATGTAGTAACAGCAAAAGGTGCTTGAATTCAGCACCGAGGACACAGAGAATGGTAAAGACTATAGCAAAGTGGAGCGTAGAACCCCCATCTAAGAATGTGGCAACCCCTCAAAGTCTTGTATTGCCAAATCCTCAGATTTTTTTTCAGGGAAGGTGCGAACTTAAAATTCTGGGTGAAACTGTCCATTTTTAATAAGATACATTATTTTAAACACCATTAAAGCTAAAGGAAAGCGGCCTATGAGTAGAATTAAATACTAAATGGTGCCTGTTTGTGAGGATAATTATGTAATCAAGTCAGATATATTTTGTAGAGTGGATAATTAAGAATTGTTGATATTTTACTGTCAGTGATGAATCCCTACTATGGCAAGACACTGCAGTGGAGAACCACTTAACTTGGAAGCTTTCACAGAATTTGCAGTGTGCTGTACTTTTTTTCTTCTTTTTTGGCTTTTGAGTGTTCCCCTAACTATTGGTTTACCTAAACTAGGCTGTCCTTTCAGCCCTCATGTTTCCATTCGTTTTACAAAAACATCGCAAGATGTCAGATGCACCACTAAATTAAAGTGTATGTATGAATAGATATTCACAAATTGCTCCCTCACCTCTGCTGTGAGCAGCACAGGAAAGAACCAGATCTGTTAACCTTTGGCGCATGCTCAGCGGGCTCCCCCGGTGGCGCTAGTGGTAAAAAACCGGCCTGCCAGTGCAGGAGACGTAAGACACGTGAGTCTCGTCCCTGGGTGGGGAAGATCTCTTGCGGGAGGGCAGGAGGGCATGGCAACCCACCAGTACTCTTGCCTGGAGAATCCCATGGACAGAGGAGCCTGGTGGGCTGCAGTCCATCAGGTCACAAAGAGTCAGACGCAAGTGAAGCGGTTTTGCTCTTACGCACGCACAGAGAAACACAATGTAAAGAGAATTCTTTAGGAATGACTGTTTTCGGTGGTTGCACGGTGGTTGCAGTCGCCGGTGAGCCCCTTGTTTTATCTTTGGGAATTTAGTGTAAACCATTTTCTAGTATGTGAAACTATTAGTTTCTCATGGGAGGGGGCATGTAGTAATACACATTGTGTTGCAAACTGGATGAATTCGATTTACATTTAATTTCTGAGCAGATCAAAAAACATTCAGTTTTTGTATTTAACAAATGAGAAATGGCACAGAAGGAAATGGTGATCTAGACAGAACTCTGGTAGATTACCTAAGTTTATGTTGATGAGATTTACCTTACCCCTTTAAAGGCTAAGTGAAGTGAAAGTTGCTTAGTCGTGTCCAACTCTTGACCCCATGGACTATACTGTCCATGAAATTCTCCAGGTCAGAATACCGGAGGGGGTAGCTGTTCCCTTCTCCAGGGGTCTTCCCAACCCAGGGATTGAACCCAGGTCTCCCGCATTGCGGGCGGATTCTTTACCACCTGAGCCACCTGAGAGCCCTTTAATGGCTAAGACTTTGATATAAAATAAAAAGCATATATTTTAGAAGAGTGACCTGTTGACTGTCATTAGCCTTTGCTAAAGTGCTGCTGCTGCTGCTAAGTCACTTCAGTCGTGCCCAACTCTGTGTGACCCCATAGACAGAAGCCCACCAGGCTCCTCCGTCCCTGGGATTCTCCAGGCAAGAACACTGGAGTGGGTTGCCATTTCCTTCTCCAATGCATGAAAGTGAAAAGTGAAAGGGAAGTCGCTCAGTCGTGTCCCGACTCTTAGTGACCCCATGGACTGCAGCCTACCAGGCTTCTCCGTTCATGGGATTCTCCAGGCAAGAGTACTGGAGTGGGGTGCCATCGCCTTCTCCGTAGTTGGGCACAAATTTTGATAAGAGGCAGGGACTGAGGAAACTTCAATCTGAATCCTTGTGGAAGTGGCAGAGCAATAACAATGGGCTTTTTGCCATATTCAAAAAGTTTGTTCATGGATATCCAATTTGTGTTGAGAAATGTTATTTTTCTTAGATATCATCTAAGCTCATTCAAGGGGAGTGAGAGGGCATGAAATTTTTGCTGCATTTATCTTTAGAAACAATTTTAAACTTTTTATGACATTTATGGTTAAAAATTGTAATTGAACAGATAGCATCTCTGTTGATTAATAGCTTATGTGGTCTTTAAACAGCCTCATTTATTACATATTTGTATCTTGAGAGAATTTTTCACAAATTAAAGATTTCTGTAGGTTGGGCGCCAACCCAACTCAGAATAGTGTTGGAAAGGTTTTGTTCACTAAACTTATTCCAAATTTTCTAAGGTTCTACATTCTTGAAGGAGGATATAGTTGCTGATTTTATCAGATGGTTGTGCTGTAAAGACTCTTCTATTAAAATGTGCTTCACTGAAAATTTATCCTTTGAACAGACGCCTAAGAAATTTATCTTGATTGCAGTGGAAGATGGCAATTTGGAACAATTATTTATTCTTATAATAACTCAAGAGCTTTTATCATCAAGCACTTGCTATTTGAAGACCTGACTCCCATTCCTAAATAAGTGAATATTAATCTGCTTATTTTTAATCCTTGCAGCACAAAATCTTTTACAAGCCTATTCTATGAACTAATGAGTTTAAACAAAAAGGAAACTGAATTGTCCACCTTCTCCATTGTTTTTCAGATATTTATTATGCAAATGCAATAGGATGAGCACCAAAGCACATTTTCTTTTAAACAATTATAGGAAAGTTTCCTTAGCTGCTTCCGGCTAAAATCTAATTATTTACTAAAAGTTCACCCACTGAATTCATTAGTTTTCTTTACCTTTTCTCATTTTGACTACCTGACTTCTTACACAAAATCATTTTACTGTTTACATTTTACAAGAAGTCATTATCGTATCTTTTCAAATGGAAATGGTAACCCCAAGACAATGATCAAATTTGGATATTGTGCCAGATTCAACTTGGGGGTTCCAGCTTGATTATACAAAACATGGATCTGTACTTACAGAGAAAAAGTTATATTTTTATATTTTCTGAAACTTAAGAGTAGTGAGACCTGTCTTTGCAAAACATCATTTTGATACAAATAATCCTTTAGAAGGCAACTCAGGATTTTGAAACGTATACCAGTTGTCAGAATCTACAAAAAGTTCTACTGGTAATTAGTTTCTTTAATGCAATTCTGGTCAATACTACCTTATTAAGTCACTTTGTAATTGCAATAGAATGCATTAATAATGAACATAAAAGTTTAATGCAATATATAGAGCAGAATTCAAAGCTGACTTTAATAGTGGTCACTTCATATTCTATGACAGAGAAGGCAATGGCAACCCACTCCAGTGTTCTTGCCTGGAGAATCCCAGGGATGGGGGAGCCTGGTGGGCTGCCGTCTATGGGGTCGCAAAGAGTCGGACATGACTGAAGTGACTTAGCAGCAGCAGCAGCAGCATATTCTATGAAGGGAAGACACAGCATTATATTGATGCATAAACCATGGAGGCTATCTGGGATACAGAGATGCTATTCCAAACAAGAGTATTTTAGGGAGAAAAATTAGCCATCTAGGCCTAGCATCTATGACCTAGCATAGCCATCTAGGTCATCTTTTTAGACCAAAATTTCATTAAATTTTATTTTTGTGATGCCCTATTAACGATTCAGTAACAGCACAAATAGTCCTAAATCCTGGGTGATAGCATGTTCTTCTTCTAGTTTTAGAAATCCAACTGAAGCAACACAGGTATAAAAATACCTAACCTCCCTAGATCTTGGGAGATCAATGAGATAATGTGCATGAAAGCACCACAGATGCCATACAAATGCTAGTTGGATTCCAGGGGAAAACTTTTTAGAGACAGCTTTGGCACAGTAGAAGGACACTCTTACTCAGTGTTGGAAACACCTTAGTTTTACTAGCTCTGTTTCCTTCAGCAAATCATTTAAAATTGAGTCTAACTTTTCTGTACATAGACTTCCCTGGTGGTTCAGATGGTAAAGCGTCTGTCTACGATGCGGGAGACCCAGGTTCAATCCCTAGGTTGGGAAGATCCCCTGGAGAAGGAAATGGCAATCCACTCCAGGACTATTGCCTGGAAAATCCCATGGATAGAGGAGCCTGGTAGGCTACAGTCCATGGGGTCGCAAAGAATCGGACACAACTGAGCGACTTCACTTTCACTTTCTATACATAAAACAAGTAATTTCTACCACATTGCTGTTTTGTGAACACCCTCCAACAAAATAAGACCCACCGTAAAAGTGCTTTGTGAACAAAGAAGCGCTGGTATATTGTTACAGTGGTTATTTATTAAATACAGTAAAGGCAAAATAATGGTTATAACAAAGTAAATTGTTTAATGAGAATATCTATTCAGAAAGGTTAGGCAATTGAAGTGAGTTCTTTCTTGGGTACTCATCAAATGACTATCACAGTTTCCCTCTGCAGAGGGCAGAGAAATGGTGGACAAATCCTGGCTTTGAACATCTTACTATTTCAAGGCATACTTTGAGTTTCTACAAGATATAAAGGAAATTTTTTTCTCTGATGATTAAATCTGTCACCTAGCATCAGTTATTCTTGTTGATTGAGAATTAATTGTGTACAAAACATTGTCCTATGCCCTGATTTGTAGGAGTGTATGAGTGTGTGGGGTGGGGAGGGGAGAATGAAGTCGAAATGTATACTACAAAAGTGAAAATTCCTCCCTTCATTCAACAAACTTATTCCTTTTTGAAACATCAAAATTTTATACTATGAAGGCTTGTACCAGAATGTATTATCAGAACATATTGCACCTACTATGTTGAAATGGGTCTTTATTTTCACAAAATATAAATATTAAAGACAAGATTACCAAATACCAAATATTTAGCTATAAATTCCCCAAAGTCCAATATATATTATAATTAAAGCAAAGAATTAAGACATTATGTTAAGGTCTAACACATATGTGTACACTTAACTTCTTACTCATCTAGTGATTTGTTTAAACAGGGAACTTAGAAGAATCAATGAGAGCTCGTGGAAAGCTTTATTCAAGTGACTGTTGAATAGTCAGACTGTCTCACTGAGCTTCAGTTTCCTCATGTGTAAATGAGGAAAGTTCTATCTTACTGGATTGTTGCAGGATTCAGCATTATAATGAACATACCCAGGAGTGAAACTGCTGGATCGTACTATTAGTTTTTTGAAGAAGAATTTTCAACTTTAATAAACCCAACAAGTGATGTTTCAATCTGGCAAAGATGAGATACCCGGTGCTAAATGTAATTATTCTTTCCCTTTCCCACAGAATACTGCTAGTTCTTACTGATGCATCATTAGTATTTACAGAATAAAGACATCTCGTTTTCACATTTTAAATGCTTTCAGTATAGTCACAAGGAAAACAAATACAGTATTGGTTATGGTTAGAAAATAGCATATAGTTTTCTAAATTCTTTTTCACTGAAAGAAATGTTTCAGACTAGTCCTTTGTCCTCAGAATATGTGAGCTCGGGTATATTATCATGTTGTTTGAAGTTAACAAGGATGTGATTTTTGAGGTCACAACTAGCTATTATTTATGAAATGTGTATAAGATAAAGGAATATGAGAGGCTAATTATCAATAGATTTGCCTTAATTAGCAAATACCATTTTCTTCTTTAACTTGGCCTCAACAATAATAAGCAGCAGTCAAGTTTCTAAACAGCTCTCACATATCCCTTTGGGCCATTAGTTCTTTCATCTTTAAAGTTTTCAATATTCTTTTTAAGACTTCTTGAATACTTGAGCAGCAATTTTCCCTGTTTGCAGCAATCACCAGTTGAATGCTTTTGTGAATGGGAAATTAAATGGATTTCCAACAATGTAGATACTTTTAAATGAGAGTCCCAATGAAATTATGGATGAATCAAGGGACAGCAGGAAGTCTGTGATTTTCATTTGCAAATGTCTTTCTAAAAAATGTCAGCCTTAGCTCCTACGATATTAACCCATTAATGCCTGTGACTCAGTATTTCCTAAAATAATTCTTTTTTAACTCATTATATTAGTTTCAGATGTACAACATTGGTATTTGTGATTTGATATTTTTATAGGTGTACTCCATTTAAAGCTATTATAAAACATTGGCTACATTCCCTGTACTGTACAATATATCCTGTAGCTTCTTTATTGCATATATAGTACTTTATATCTCTTATTCCTCTACCCCTATCTTGCCCCTCCCCTTCCCACCTCCCTACTGGTAACCATGAGTTTCTTCTCTATATCTGTGAGTCTGTTTCTGTTTGGTTACATCCATTTCTTTGTTTTATTTTTAATATTCCACATATGAGCAATAATGTTTGTGGCTCCAAAATTTCACACAAGAACTCAATAAGTAAAATAGCCAGTTTTATACAAACACCATCTAATTATAAATGGCACTAAATATGGTTATTGGAGGACTCCTACAAATTACTTATGTCCTGATTTCTGGAAGTTTAAATAAAACTTGTATTAAAAAATGTTTTAAAAACTAAAGAGAATTATAAGAACTTATTTCAGGGGTAAATAGAAATATATACAATCTTATTTACTTGCTTATTTTTATCACATGAATCTATGGACAATAATTTAGAGGTTTCTCAGATGCTGTGAGGGAAACAGAAGGCCTCTCTGGATGAAGATAGCATTAGTGAAGGCTCAAAGGTGGGGGAAATTCATCTGCCAGGGCTGCAAGCAGATCTGACCTCTCGGCGGTGTGAGATGAAGCAGCTGCCTTTGAAAGCTGCTGTGGGCTTTGCCATCTATGTTTCTCAGAAGGAGTGTGGCAGAAGGATATCAATAATTAACAAAGATGATTCCTGCAGTTACTAAATAACCATAGAAGAGGAAGAGTCATTTGACCTTCATATTAGTCACATTGCCATTTATGAAATAGGTCTTTCAAAGTAATCCCCACTCACTGATTCCATATATTCCCTCCAGAATTTAACTATTTGTTCATCAGAAGGTTAATCTGCCAAAACCATTGCATGATTTTCCAGAAGAAGGATAAGGAAGAGTGGGGAGCAATGTGGACTCTGGAGCCTGGACCACGTGGATGTGGATTTTGGCTATTCTCCTTGCCAGCTGTGTGATTTCAATAAACTATGTGGTCTCTCCTAACCTCGGTCTCCTCATCTATAAGATTGGGGTAACATAATGTCTCCCCTCTTATTTTAATGATGGGACTAAATAATAGAGCTGTCCAAAAAGTACTAACTCAATATTTAGTATTATAACATTCAGTAAATGCTAGTTATTATGGTTTGTAGGATAAAGAGATCACTGGTCTTTAAGGTATATTCATTACTACACCATGTAAATCTGTGTATCTTTATTTCTGTAATAGAGAATAGTGCTGTCAAAACTGAAAAATTCAAACTGAATTATCTAAGTTCCTAAGTCTTTTCTAAATAGAGATATAGACATTTTAAAATTACAACAGTGTTTTATTTCAGAATGGTACAATCATTCAGTGTAAAATGGCTCTAAATGCTTTGAAGTAATTGCTAAAGTTTCATATCCTAAATTTTTTAAAACATAAAATGTGCATACTAGATATCTAATGTAAAGTATTTTGGAACTTCACTTTTTTTAATTTAACTTTATTTTTTAACTTTATTGTATTGGTTTTGCCATATATCAAAATGAATCCGCTACAAGTATACATGTGTTCCCCATTCTGAACCCTCCTCCCAACTCCCTCCCCATACCATCCCTCTGGGTCATCCCAGTGCACCAGCCCCAAGCATCCAGTATCATGCATCGAACCTGGACTGGCAACTCATTTCATACATGATATTATACATGTTTCAATGCCATTCTCCCATTAAAAAGAATGCATTTGAGTCAGTTCTAATGAGGTGGATGAAACTGGAACTTCACTTTTAAATGCTTCATTTTTTAAGTGATAAGACAGTTGTTGTGAAGAAATAAAAAAATCATTATGAAAATTTATGAAGACGGTATCTGTGGTTAAGACAGTATGAGGTTAAGGTAACTTTACTGTCTATTTAAAAGCAGGTCTTAGTAATTGGAAGAGATTAGTTAGATCTTTTTTCTGGGTTTTTTCCTGTTGTTGTTTAATTTTACTTGTTTTGTTTTCTCCTAGAATTTTTTTTAAAGAATGGGGTTACATATTGACAACCTAATATGATATTTAGAATGTCCTGCATTAAATTTATTAGTGAAAAAATTATTAATGTCATCTAGGATGTATGACTTTTCTAGTGAATTAGAGTTCTCCATTATTAAGAAACTTGGAATCTGGAGTGTCTATGATGTATCCTATATTTCTTTCAGTTATTTTTTAGAGAATAAGACATTTTTTCTTAAGCCTATGGCAGAAATGTCTCTCCTTGGAAACACTATGATCATTTGACAATGACACAGAATTTCAAATTATAGATGCCTACATGGGCATCACAGTTTAATTCAATGAATATGTGTCAAGATGCTACTACATATGTCACAGATCAATAAGAATTCTTGCCCTCCAAAAACTTTTGCAACTAGAGATGCTCAAGGAATAAAATGATGTGGCATAAAAGGTGCATCAACTCTTAAGATGTAAGGGGATTAATTCATAGCATACCCTCTAGAGTCCAGAACCACATGAGAGGTAGACCGAGGAATCAAGCTACTGAAGTTCAAAATAGTAGCTTTGGGGAGCATATTAACTGTATTAGGGGCTTAAATGTATGCCTCACTGTAGTTCCTTGAACTGAGCTTGCAATTCCTTCCCTCACATTTATCAATAGGGCCAGGCATTCCTCTCTTGGGAAAGATAGACGGAAGGAAGAAGCCCAAAAAATAGGAACATCACTCCCTTAATTTTTCCTTTAAATGCTACTATGGAAAGTCCCCCTTCATTTGGTGGGAATATGAGAAGTGAAAAATAAGTGTTCTTGTCCTAAAGGAGACAACATATATAGGGCTTCAAAGAAAAAGAGTCTCAGATGGTTGAAAGGAACAGAAAGCAATTTAAAGTGGTAGAAAGTATCAGAGATATGTCCTAAAAAGGAGTATAAATTAGATAGGCAAGATCAATGAACTGAGCTTCCAATGAGGAGCCTGGCAGTAAATCCAGAAGAAATAAGTAGAAGAATTTTCAGGCATCAAAGAGGACCCATCAAAGTTGACATTGAGGTGAATTTTTAATGAACTTAAAATGATTGATGCTTTATTAATATTTAGGAGGCAAAAAATTAGCCAGTCACACAGTGTTTAAGATTAGTGAGCAAATGCAGTGTATATTTAAGATGTGTGACAGTCTATGGAAATAGTATATTAACAATAGTATATTGTTAGTATATTCACAATAGTATATTATTAGTATATTAACAATAGATATTGTGTGGCTCTGGCTCAATTGCTGAATGAATGAAATTGCATCTATATCACACACTAGAAGGGGTAATAAATGAAGAAAAAAATAATGAACAGTTTTATAATGAAGAGAAGACAGAAGGCTATCCCGAAAGGAATTTTGGAACATACAATATGGAAAGTGGAGTGCTGCCCAGAGATGAAACCCATACTATAATTACAAAAATCATTAAAATAAAAAAAAAAGCAATTTTGATGGCCAAATGACAGAGATATTGAAATCACTAAGAATGCTTCAAAGAATGTTGGCAAAATGCAGTACAAGCCAGTGGAGGAAAATGGACACCCATCCTACAAGTTGTTGGTGACAATAATGAACAAATGACTAGCATAAGTACAGAAAATGTAAGTGGCTTAAGGAAGTGCTGTAGTCAATTTTCTGGTAGTACTGAGACATACATACTCTGTTTACTCTTTCTCCTGCCCTTATAGGGAAATAAGAGACTAGGAGACATCAGCAGGAACGTGGGTGTCAGTTAATAGAAGATAGTAAGAGTTTAGAAGAAAGTTTTGAGGATTTATTCAGTTCAGTTGCTCAGTTGTGTCCAACTGTTTGTGACCCCATGGACTGCAGCACACCAGGCCTCCCTGTCCATCACCAACTCCCGGAGATTATTCAAACTCATTTCAATCGAGTCGGTGATGACATCCAACCATCTCATCCTCTGTCGTCCCCCTCTTCTCCTGCCCTCAATCTTTCCCATCATCAGGGTCTTTTCCAAGGAGTCAGTTCTTCCCATCAAGTGGCCAAAGTACTAGAGCTGCAGCTTCAGCATCAGTCCTTCCAATGAACACCCAGGACTGATCTCCTTTGGGATGGATTGGTTGGATCTCCTTGCAGTCCAAGGGACTCTCAAGAGTCTTCTCCAACACCACCGTTCAAAAGCATCAATTCTTCGGAGCTCAGCTTTCTTTATAGTCCAACTCTCACGTCCATGCATGACCACTGGAAAAACCATAGCTCTGACTAGACGGACCTTTGTTGGCAAAGTAATGTCTCTGCTCTTCAACATGCTGGCTAGGTTGGTCATAACTTTTCTTCCAAGGAGCAAGCATCTTTTAATTTCATGGCTGCAGTCACCATCCACAGTGATATTAGAGCCAAAAAATAATAATAAAGCCTGTCACTGTTTCCATTGCTTTCCAATCTATTTGCCATGAAGTGATGGGGCTGGATGCCATGATCTTAGTTTTCTGAATGTTAAGTTTTAGCCAACTTTTTCTCTCTCCTCTTTCACTTTCATCAAGAAGTTCTTTAGTTCTTCTTCCTTTTCTGCCATAATGGTGGTGTCATTTGCATATCTGAGGTTACTGATATTTGTCCTGGCAAACTTGATTCCAGCTTATGCTTCATCCAGCTCAGCATTTCTCATGATGTACTCTGCATATAAGTTAAATAAGCAGAGTGACAATATACAACCTTGATATACTCCTTTCCTGACTTGGAACCAGTCTGTTTCATGTCCAGTTTTAACTGTTGCTTCTTGACCTGAATACAGATTTCTCAGGCGGCAGGTCAGGTGGTCTGGTATTCACATCTCTTGAAGAATTTTCCAGTTTGTTGTGATCCACACAGTCAAAGGCTTTGATGTAGTCAATAAAGCAGAAGTTTTTCTGGAACTCTCTTGCTTTTTCGATGATCCAGTGGATGTTGGCAATTTGATCTCTGTTTCCCCTGCCTTTTCTAAATCCAGCTTGAACATCTGGAAGTTCTCAGTTCATGTACTGTTCAAGCCTGGCTTAGAGAATTTTGAGCATTACTTTGCTAGCATGTGAGATAAGTGTGATTGTGTGGTAGTTTGACCGTTCTTTGGCATTGCCTTTCTTTGGGATTGCAATGAAAACTGACCTTTTCCAGTCCTGTGGTCACTGCTGAGTTTTCCAAGTTTGCTGGCATAATGAGAGCAGCACTTTCACAGCATCATCTTTTAGGATTTGAAATAGCTCAACTGGAATTCCCTCACCTCCACTAGCTTTGTTCGTAGTGATGCTTCCCAAGGCCCACTTGACTTTGCATTCCAGGATATCTGGCTCTAGGTGAGTGATCACACCATTGTGGTTATCTGGGTCATGAAGATCATTTTTGTATAGTTCATCTGTATATTCTTGCCACCTCTTCTTAATATCTTCTGCTTCTCTTAGGTCAATACCATTTCTGCCCTTTATTGTGCCCATCTTTGCATGAAATATTCCCTTGGTATCTCTAATTTTCTTGAAGAGATTGCTCATCTTTCCTGTTCTGTTGTTTTCCTTCATTTCTTTGCATTGATCACTGAGGAAGGCTTTCTTATCTCTCCTTGCTATGCTTTGGAACTCTGCATTCAAAAGGGTATATCTTTCCTTTTCTCCTTTGCCTTTCACATCTTTTCTTTTCTCAGCTATTTGTAAGGCCTCCTCAGACAACCATTTTGCCTTTTTGCATTTCTTTTTCTTGAGGATGGTTTGATCACTGCCTCCTGTACAATGTCACGAACCTCTGTCCCTAGTTCTTCAGGCACTCTCTCGGATCTAGTCCTTGAATCTGTCACCAGGATTTATTACCAGGTGCAGTCAAATGCAGGCAGTCTATAACATACTGTGCCTGGCTCAGTAAAAAGGGACTGGGCCAGAGTCTAAGTCACCTGGAGAAGAGGAAAAATCTAGATAGGAAAAGGATATGGAACTACCACTAGCAAGGATTAAGGAAATAATCATTTGAGAGTTGAAGCCCCAGGGAACTGCTGACAGAACAGGAGATGGCATAATGTATTCGTATAACGTCCTCTGGAACTTGGTATTGCCAAGCTACTTTGGGATGTTGAAAATTTACTTTCTTCCAACACCTTATATTTAGGAAGAGGAATTGGCAGCCACTGTATTGGCACTTGCTGCTAGCAACCAATGTGGGAATTTTTAGAGACAGACATGTGGTCTCAGCAACACATTCTAATGTAGTGACAGTGCCCTCCAGTGGCTGGTTTGGTTGCTGTGACAGGTACTGTCCATTGCTCTAAAAGAACTTAATTTATTTTATAGTGAATATTCATCTACACTTCAGCAGGCTTTTATGAAGAGCATTTTATTGTATCTTCAAAAAATCACAGAGGATGGATTTGATTTGTCATTCACTTCTAAACTAATGGAGTTACATCCAGCTTGTTTTCTATATGTGTTATGCACTGGGAAACATGATTTAGCCTGTCTTCTATCGAAATTAATGCAATAAGAAACCATGAAATAATGGGCCTTACACTGTATTCAATTTTAGTCCTAATAGAAACACAATGGAAAATAACACCGGCGACATAGGCCTGGTTGATCATAGGGAAGTAATGGACATTTTCTGCTATGATTTTATTGCTGTTCTGGGTTTTATCCTTCACAGAATACTCAGTACAGTAATAAAGCAGTACCTACTTTGACTTGACTTATACATAGTCTCAGTTTGTCTCTGAGTTTACATGGGCAAATTTATTCAGGAAACTTTCATTTTGCTGTTAACAAGTAGGATAAATCAAGCTGCCATTAGCAGAAGCCCCTCTCAAAATCTTTATAAAAACACAGCTTTCAAATTCATTGCACATCTCTTTAAAAAGTATTTTCAAGTAATTTTTAGAGACATCAGATTTGGGACATGCAAACCTCTGACAATAAAATTTTCCATTGCCACAGAAATTCATTATTTGAATCTCCATGGTAAATTAGCTTTATGAGGTAACTACTTTATATTTTCATGAAACAAAGGCAAGATTAGTGACAGTTTCATCTTTATCATTGCATGAGCAATCACTAAATAGTTCACTGATAGAAATCTATGAAAAGGCCTTTTGGTTTGTCCCTTTATCAGCAGGCATAAACATATCTAAGCCACCCTAGAAAATGTACATTAATATCTGATAGTGTTCTTAAAGACCTGGAAGGGTAGTGTCACCACAGTCAGCTATGTTAAACTGATGCAATATTTTAAATCATTTCAATTTGAGTTATATTTTTTTTTAAGTGATTGGAGCTATTTGTCAATTATTTTCACACTATTTGTCCTTAGACTGCTTAAATTCAATTCAGAAAATAAAGAATGGATTGGGAGAAGAAGGTGGTATTGACATAAATGATGGAACTGTCTGAAGATTTTCAGGACTGTGTTAGCAAAAGATCTAATGCTACTGAGACTGAGAGGCAAAGCTGATGACAACAATCAATATAGAGAAGCTTTATAGATCATTTGAGTTACTGCATTTGATCTTAACTTATGTAATCATATAGGCCATAACACTTACCAATATTAATACTGAAAATTTTTTATTAAATTCTACCACTGTACAGTCTGCTTCACACAATTAACTTTTGCTTGGTTGGTTATTACTATTTTTTAAATTTCACATTTGGAAAAATTTTAAGCTTACCAAAACAGTTGAAAGAATAGTACAGTGAACACGTGTATATCTTTTGCTTATGCCAAATGGTAACTTTTTGCCACATTTGCTTTGTGTGTGTGTGTGTGTGTGTGTGTGTGTGTGTGTGTGTGTGTATACACACTTTTTGATTGAGCAGTGTGAAAATAAGCTATAGGCACTTCAGATGGCACTAGTGGTAAAGAACCCGCCTGCCAATTCAGGGAGATATAAGAGATGTGGGTTCAATCCCTGGGTCAGGAAGATCCCCTGGACAAGGGGATAGCAATCCACACCAGTATTCTTGCCTGAAGAATCCTATGGAAGAGGAGCCTGGTGGGCTACAGTCCAGAGGGTCACAGAGAGTTCGAAATGACTGAAGCGACTTAGCACGCACGACTTCATCCCTAAGTTACGTCCTTGTGTATCTTAAGAGCAAGAACACTCTCCTCCATACTCATAATACCAACATCACACACCTAAAAATTGAACATACGTACAATAATATTATCAAATATATTATCTAAATTTAAATTCCCCCAATTATCCAAAATGCCCTTAAGAGCTCCATTGTAAAGGCACACTTCAATCTTTACAATAAACATCCCCAGATACCTTTTACAAAATGGTTTTAACATCTATGGATTCCTGCTTGAATGACTTATTGTGCTGGCTATTGCGAACAAGGTGATTTTCTAATTTTATCATTACTTCTACATTTTGAGATAGCATTTTACTGTAAAGAAGAAAGTTCTTTTCCTTTTATTTAATAGTATCACCCTGGGTTCATGGACTCCTGTTTTATCATTTATTACTATCATTTTACTTTTCACATTCACATTGTACCAAATTTGGCCAATATGGGCCCCTGAAAACCAGCTGTGTGTCTTTCTGACACATCTCTGTTGATGTGGGGTCATCCTTACAACAGTCTTAAAAAAAAAAAAAAAAGGTGCTTTAAGCCCACCATATACCTTCCCTGCCCATGACTTAGACACAAGAAGTCCTATTCTGACTTCTGCCTCCCATGGGTAATGGTATTTAGAAACCAAGATATACTCATTTTTACTGAAATATCATCTTCTAGGCTCTTTGGTAGACAGAGCTTGATTTAAAAAAATAAATTAATAATGCATTCAAACTTACAACCTCTAAGTCAAGTTCAACAACACAGGATTCTTCTTCACTTTTTTCCATTCCATATACACATCTCCACGTTCCTCTGCGAGAACACAAATTTCTAACATCATCTGTGTATTTCTCATTTGCTCTATCCTACAGTACACAAAAGCTTCAATTACTATACCAATAACAGTACTGAAAATCCTGCTATGTCAGTCTCGAGATTTTTATGTTTTAATTTATTTATTTTAATTGGAGTATAATCACTTTACAATATTGTGATGGTTTTTGCCATACATCAACATGAACCGGCCATGTGTCCCCCACATCCTGAACCCCCTTCCCACCTCCCTTCCCACCCTATCCCTCAAAACTTTTAAACTATTCTTTTATGTCCATAGACTATGTACCACTAAGGTGTATCACTTCACAATGCATCTTGAAACTCATACCAGTTCAAAGAGATATCTTTTATTCATTTTTTATGGCTTTATAGTACTCCATTTGGGGCTTCCTGGGTGGCTTTAGTGGTAAAGAACCCACCTGTCAATGCAGGAGACCTCAGAGACACAGGTTTGATCCCTGGGTCAGGTATATCCCCTGGAGGAGGCCATGGCAACCACTCCAGTGTTCTTGCCTGGAGAATCCCATGGAAGAGTAACCTAGTGGGCTATGGTCCATAGGGTCGCAAAGAGCCAGGCATGACTAAAGCAACATAGCCCACACACTCACACATAGTACTCCATTTTATGGATACAGCAGCATTTACTCAACCAATCTATAATTTGGCATAAGGGTTTTTCCTTCAATATTGGGCCACAGTGACTAACCTTGTTTATACTGTTTTGTATTTTTGAGGGTGTCTCTTCAGGGTAAATTCCTAGAAGGATACCAGGGATACTTTCATCAAATACCGCCAAATTCCCCTCCGTACTGCCACTTTTCATTTCTGTCATTGTACTTCTTAAAATAACCAAATTATTCATTCTCCCTGAAAATATTAATAGTGCTAATTGTTTAAATAATATTAGACAATTAAAAATCTTGTAGAGCAAGTTTAGGAATTCCTTACACATCCACTTCTTGATTCCAAACTCAAATTTAAATTATATGTGTGGCAGATTTATATATTCTTACATATTATACAGTATTTATGTATATTACACAATACATATTATTGTACATTATACAATATTTATTGTAATTATTGTATATTATACAATACTTATAATTATTTTATATTACACAATATTTATTGTAATTATTGTATATTACACAATATTTATTGTAATATTGTATATTAAACAACATTTATTGTAATTATTATATATTATATAAATACACAGAAACAGAGCAGACTGTAGTACTGGACAAAACTGGACAAGTAGTTTATTTTGAAATTGTAGTATTTGGTTGTTTTTCTCTTGGACTAATTAAAAATGTAAAATAAAGCTAAATAATCCATATAATGGAAATTTAGAGTGAAAATCAATCTCGGAGACTAATCTTTGTGAACTAGAAGAAAATGAAGTACTTACAACATAAACATGAGTGAATACACATCACATTTGTTACTTCTTACAGTGTGCTGCTGCTGCTGAGTCGCTTCAGTCGTCTCCGACTCTGTGCGACCCCATAGACAGCAGCCCACCAGGCTCTGCCATCCCTGGGATTCTCCAGGCAAGAACACTGGAGTGGGCTGCCATTTCCTTCTCCAATGCATGAAAGTGAAAAGTGAAAGTGAAGTCGCTCAGTCGTGCCCAACTCTTGGCGACCCCATGGACTGCAGCCTTCCAGGCTCCTCTGTCCATGGGGTTTTCCAAGCAAGGGTACTGGAGTGGGGTGCCATTGCCTTCTCCATCTTACAGTGTAACTGTATCTATATAGTACTTAAGGTACTCTCACTCAAAATATAATCTTCTGCCTTAATTTTTCCTGTAGGGCTCTCAGTCTCTGTATCAACTTTATACCTTCCAAGATTTCTAGTATTTTAAAAAACTTCCTAAGATCTCACAATCTGATTTATTAGGTCCCATTCTCAAGCTACTAAAAGTGTGGGAGATCAACTCATGTGACTGAACCACCGTCAACTCCCCTCGGCAGGTGGCAGGGACACGGAGCGGCTTTCTCTGCCACTCAGCAGTACTTCTTCTCCAGGTTCCAGATGTCTGAAGTTCACCCCTGTATTCCTGTTCTTTTAGCTGACGACCTCAGCTTTTACTTCACTTGAAAACCAAGGGCATTCAATTTGTATTTATACCAACTCTATCCTCCCTTCCCTGTAATATTTTTATTTTCACTCTTCCCGTTCTCTCCCTGAAGATTAACTCTCCTTTTTCCTTCCACACGCCCACACTCTTCCTCTGCGGCTATGCTCCATAAGTCATCTCCTTTTTAGCTTACAATTGACTAATCTCTCTCCTGGCAACTGCTCTCTGTCTACACACATGCATAGGACTCTCACATTCTAAAGGCAGCTTTCTTCACCTTCTTGGAGTTATTGCTTTTTCTTGTCCTTTCAATGGCAAAATTCTGAAAGTCACTGTTTTAAAAATCACACCTTCTGTGTACTCTCATCAAGCCCTTGTGATCTGGCCTCAAAAGAAGCCAAAAGAACAAGGGAACAAAATATGTTCTTTTAAAAGTTTCAAGTGACCTCTAATCTCTAATTCTGAATTCTCTTACTTCTCAGGCTCACTGCGATGTTTGGCCCTCCTGCTTGGTTTCTTCTTTAAACCCCCTCTTAGTTTTATCAGGACCCTTTGTTGTCACAGCTTTCCTCCTCAACATTCCTTCTCCCTCTTGTTCACTAGTTTGTCCCAACTCCTAAAACTAGAGATTTCCTAAAAGTCTTCCATAAGGTTTATTTGAGTAGTTCACGACATAAACAGCAAGTTGGAAGACAACACATGAGGATATGTTTCCTGGTTTGTGAAAACAGCAGAATGCATATTGGAGAGCTCATTTCATTTCATGAAGCCTGAGAGTTATGGGTAATCTGAACCTATGTGGATAGGTTCAGATTAAATTTATGGTAGTAGATAATAGATAGGTAACAGTTATGTATAGGTTCAGATAATGGGCCATGTAGTTCTAAGTATTTCTTGGGCCAATATGTATCACAATATTTGTGGGCCAGTATTTCTTAGGCAATTACAACAACTGTATCCAACAATAGTTTTTAACTGACTGAAAGCAGAGATCTGAACTATAATTTAAAAATATAAAATGTTAACCCTTCTTTTTAACCTTTCTACTGAAAATATTTTCTTTTAATCTAATACCCAAAAGCAAACTGCATCATATTATTCTGTCTAAACTGACCTAAGTTAAGTCATCAATGATCATCCATTACTTGTTAGAAATCAGCTCTATTTCTTGTTCTTAAGCACCTAAAAATTTTTTACACATATTTTCTACAATAAAAAAATGGTTACAGTTTCACCTGGCATAGATCAATTTCTGATGTAACCTGGTCTTTATAGTAATCGTTCAGAATAAGAGCCAAACATGTTATATTCCTTTAGCCAGGAATGTAGGCAAGATTTAATCACACATCTGTTGCCTAAGTTACAGCAAATATTTGTTGTGCACCAATCACATGCAAGCCATTGTTCAAGCATTAGAGATTCAAGCCAGACAAAAATCTTTGCCCTAGAAGCATATACCTTTCATCTGAATGAACTAGACTGGCTTAGATGATATGGTGTTTGTAGCTTGTACCTTATACCTGTCCTACCTGCAGTGAGTGATGCTGTGCAGGGTGTACCAGCTTTTAGTGAACGCACTAAATTGGGCAGCTAGGAAGATATTTATCTTCTATATAGAGGAACTGTTCATCGTGGCCAGTGATTCAAAACCAAGGGTAATCTTGCCCTGGGGAACTTTTGGCAATGTTAGGTAACCATTTTTGTTGACCCAGCTGATGGGGAAGGGTTCCTGCAATGCACAGGACAACCTCCTAAAGAATTATTTCATCTGCAAGGTCAACAATGCCAAGGCTGAGAGACCAGGCTCTGGGCAAGAGGGCCCAGATGACTTGAGTTCTCTCTTAGAAGAGGGACATAAGCCAGGTTACTCCACAGCCTTTCTCCTACCTCTGATCATATAGACTCCCTTCAGGTTTATTTCTCTGTTCTTTTTTGTTCCATGGGAAAACATATAATATTCGATTGAGATCTGTACCTTCTGTTTTCCTGAGCTGTTCTCAGGGTCAACCAATGCTTACTAAAGTTTTCGAGCAAGCACTAAGGTAAGTTCTGTGCCTGCTGGGCATAATTATAGAAAACAACTTCATTTTCAGAATCTCCTAACAAGAAGCACAAGCACAATCTACAAATTACAATTTTTTTTTCCAGTGTGTTTGTGCCCTCAGCAGCTCACAGCAGGGCCAAATCAGTCTGCACCAGCCACCATTATTCTAGCCATCTTCCTAAAATATCAGAAGCAACAAACCTCCCGGGGTGAGGAACCATTCTGCAGTTTTTGCCTACATGGATCACTGTTTTTCCCCTACAGTGGTTATACAACTATAAAATAGCCAAGAAGTTATTATTTAATTCATGAATAGAAGGGCAAGTTAATTGTGTTATTCATTAGCAGTGTTATAATTCATATGGTAGACAATTCACAGGGGTCTTGGTTGTAAGTCCAAAATTCACTGTGTTTTCCCTTTCTTTTAGATGCTTTCTTAACTTTATAGATCATAATATCATCATTTTACCTGTATAACTCTATGGCAAGGTATCAACTAAGTCACATAACAGCTGAACTCCAGATGGAATTTATACTTTTATGACTTCCATAACATTAGATAACTCATTTAACCTTTCAAGGGCTGAATTTTATGATGCCTTAAATAAATAAGTTGAGCTAGTACCTGGCAGGAGAATCCTGGGTTTGAATTTGTTCACACTGCCCAAACTGGTGATGCCATCAGCAAGTCATCCCACCATTTAGACTCTAGAGATTATAGTGAGATTAATTTGAGTATTACAAAGATTTTTGCCATTGCTGTTGTCACCACTAAATGGTTATCTGGACTGTCTTCTATAGACACAACTCGGTATCACCTTACAGCGTATCTAAGAGATGACATCCAGTATTTAGGATGTCTGAATTGGCCAAAATTAGGTAGGTTTTTAAACTTTGTGTTTCAATGTTTTCCTAGTAAAATAATTATACTTTGTAGTCTTAGAAGTATAAGAGTGGAGATGTAATTTTTACCCCAATGATTCCAAATTTCTTAACAGGCACACCTAGTTTAGATCCACTAGGAACTACTTATACATTATAAATAAAATATTTATTTTTAGTAAAGGTTGAATATTTTCTCTGAAAAGTCTCCCATCTCAGTGTCTTCTTTCTTGTCATAAAATTGCATGAGCTCTGTTCTTTCAGCAAGAACATCTTCACTAGCAAAACCAAAGCGTGGAGAACAAGGTCCCATCCACTATGACCTGGCATTTTGATCTGCAGTTACTGATCCTCAAGAGTGCTATAGTACATTTTTTAGAAAACCCCATGATTTCTTGGTCCAGAGCAGGAAAAGGGACACATTTGCATGTGGGTAGCTGGAATAGAATTCAGACATCATTTCTGGATTCTATTATTTTTTTCCCCAATTACCTGTGCTCCCAAGAGGTCACCCATTTGACTGACAAAGAGCTAGGTTCTGAGCTAGGTTTTATTTAAATGAAATTAAACACTACTTCATTTACATTTCACTTATCCACTTGCACTTCAGTTTCTCCAGACAATTTTTCTAGGTCCTCCTATTGACTCTAGTAACATCTCCGCCTCAGGTACTTTTGAGGTTGAATGCACACTGAATGATTCTCCTGTGATATTTCACAGAATCAACATCCCACCTTTCCAGCATCCCTTCTGTGTTAGATTTCTTCACAATACCCAGATAACAAGTAGTCAGGGCAAATCTTATTATCCAGGTTTGCATTATGGAAGAAATGGTCTGATTCTTCAAGAAGCCAACACCTTCCCTGGAGATAAAAGATAAATATATGTAAAAAATAAATAACCCATTCCAAAAATACTTTGATGGTTTAGAACAAATCAATTTGCTGTAAATATGACTTACTACAAATCATCATAGTACCAGCTATCTTCAAGCAGTATGAACTAAAGATGTAGAAAAGAAGTGTATAGAAGAAATGGTTGAAAATACCTGTGATTATGAACCAGTTCCACCTAACCAAGTCATTTATCACTTTATAGTTGTTTTATAGCAAAGTATTTCTATTCTAAGTGCAACCCTACAGCATGTCAGGAATTGAAGTGTTTGTCTAACATTTCAGTCCCCAAAAAGAGTTCACATTGCTGTTAGAGCATTTCCCATATCACCTGTCTTTGTTCAGCAAGCCCTTTCAAGTCCTCTTTTCCATAAAACTACAAGATTTTCTTGAGGCTCAAGGATCCCCACACAATTACATCTTCTCAAACTTGACCCTTGCCTTTCTTTACCTGTAATTTTTTAGTGTTGCCTGGGTTTTACACGTCAACTGTAAAATACTTACAAATGCATAACAGGAAATTCAGTTTCTCACTTTATCAGTTCTGCACATTCAAACTTCCTGGTACTGATTTCACCTTACACGCATCATACCTGTAGTTGCTTTGCATTTTATCTATATTGCACATCAACTATTATTTTGTAAAAAGTATTTTAACAGTACAGTGGAGAGTGTCTAGGAGACTTTGGTTTTAATCCCACAGAGCTTGGCACTTTCTTTCATCAAAAATAGAATAGGAATATTGAAATTGATTGTGTTCATTTTCCCAGAACTTATTATGATATGTGTGTTTTTTTATTGATACATGCCCTAATTTCTTACCTTCTCAGGTCTAGAAAAGAAACTGAACTTTCAGAATTCTTTCTTTGAGAGAGAGGAAGTAATTTTATTCACGAAGTCCATTTCAGTTAGTAAAAATATCTCCGAGAGGCTGATTCCTCAGAAATTAAATGTACAATAAGTGGCCAAGTGGAAAATGGACTCTCCCATCCCCATGGTGTCCCACAGGGTAATACATTAGCGGTAGGATACGCTTCCTCCCACCAGCTTTCTCCTGCAATTATAATTTGTCATTTTCTAAGGACTAGGCAATTAAGGTCTGAGATTCATTTTCATTGCAAATGAATAATTAGTGAATGTCAGTTTCATGTTTTCATAGTGCATGAAAAAGACAAAAGCCGTTCTGTTACAATACTTAACAGACTCTAGCTGTGATGACACACCAATTCTTGGAGATGATGAACACAAATATTATTGTTTTCCTCCTTAAAAGACCATCTAATCTGGTCTCATTTAAGAGTTTACTTAACATTTGTCTTCTCTGCATATAACTTTAGGAGTGTTTTGCTAATTAGATACAAGAAATATAGTCATCTCTTCTAAACATTATTTTATTTGTGCTTGGTTTTAGGTTTGTTTGTTTGTTTCTTTGTTTCTCCACCCCCTTACAGCACAAGGTCTCTCAAACCCCAAGCAGCTGCCATCTGGCTTGTTTTACATAACTCTCTAAGCCTATTTGAGTGGCAATATACCAGTGAAGAATAAAAAAATATATATTGGATAGAGCCCAGGAACTGTGCCCAAAATAGGTTTTTAAAAGTCATTGAGCATAACAGTGGGAATAATAAGGAGGTCATAGCAGCAGCTGCTCCAGGAGCACTGGAATAATTCTCCCATCATCATGCTGCAGGTACAGTCCAGAAAGCAACGCTTGAGGCGCCTCCACTTTTTCCTTTAGTTTTCATGCCTGTCTATCACTCAATCTCAAGAGCTGACAAGCACCTGGGATTCAATTCCTGCAGGATTTCATAAATTCACATTAATTTTGGTAATTTCCCAATTGTAACAGTGAGAATCTTCCCCCCAAGTTGGGAGAACTGCTTTAAAATTTCATTGCATATTCATGTATCAGCCCGTGTTATTTTTAGTCTCTAATGGAGACAGCGGATGAGGCTTCACAAAAGATTAGTAGGAGCCTACGAATAGCTTTCTCACTTTTCTAGTAGGCTGTTTTTTCTCTCTCTTCCTGAGAGGGCAGATAAGAATTCCCTTCAAAGACAATGTATTTGGTAATGAACAAGAGGAAAACTTCAAGCCACCGAGGACCTCCTTGATATGTGCGAATATCTAATTTTGGTTCTCCTCAGACAGCCTGCCACAGTGTCTGTTCACGAATTGTAAGGCACCAGTTCATCTTTACTTTCTTTTTCCACCCCCCGAATCTTTCCATTTGTATTATTTAGAGGATATGTCAGGTTTCATTATTTCCGCGTTTCTTTCTGTGAGATAATCAAGATTGCACTGGGAAAGAGCTGTATCCTAAAAAAAACAAAAATGAGTACATAGACATTAAGTTTACTCCTTTTCAATAGCAAATCATTTTTTCACACCATCTTGGTGTCTTGTAACGTGTATATTTACTGTGCTGTTTTTTTTTTTTTTAATTTTCTATTCCATTTCCCTTATTCATCCAGGAAGCTTTATA